>NC_140479.1:9419338-9701838 GCF_051167445.1 Perissodus microlepis
GAGACTTGGCTTGGAGGCGCGGTAGGGAGTTTCACCACAAAGCAAAGAAAAAATAAAACACACAAACAAAAGACTTTTCATTTTTGCAGCTTGACTCATATATATACTACCATTTTTATTCGGGGCTCATGTGTGCGCCGTGTTTACATGTTTTCGTTAAGAGAACTGGGTCCAAACCTCTCCCATATAGATTTTATTAAGAATGTCAATGCTCTTCTTGTGATTTTTTATTTTTTATTTTATTTTTTTGTAAGTATGTTGTGTGTTGGTTGTAGAGATGTTTCCTCTTTTTTTTCTTTGTCCCTTCGTGTTATTATCAGCACGTACGAACCACTTTATAATTATAGAAATTTTAATTTCTTGCTTCTTTTATGGACCGAAAAAAATATTTATGGCCATGAATAAACACTGGCAAGTTTTCAGCTTTTTCCCTTTGGTTTTTATTTCTTGTAAATAATTTTGTGGCAGGTGTTTGCAACGCAGAGCAGTTGCGGGAGTGTGGCGATGAAGAGGGTTGTGTAGCCTACATTTCTGAATTTTTTAATTGAAAAAAATAAAATAAGGGGACTGCCGTGTAAATAAAAACTGTAGCCTCGCGGCGACGGTTAAATAACCGATTTTTTTTTAAAATAAAAAAAACATAATTTAATTAAAATGCGTTGTTTCTGACACCAGGGTTTGGTTTATAGCCGCCACTGTGAAAATTCTGTTTTATTTTAAAAGACACCGGTAAACGTGATGATAAAAGGCGATGATGAAAACACTTTATTCTGGCACAGAATGGAAGTGAGCACGGGAACGAAAAAAAAAAAATCTCCAGCGCACTTCAGTTCTTTCTCTTTCAGGCAAATTTAATCCCGAAAATATTTTTTCTCAATCCGAACACCTCGCTAATAAAGAGCCGAAAGTCACTTGTGAAATGGGACTAAAATCCACTCACTTACTACAAGTGGGCTTCTCAACATAAGAAGCTTTTGAGTGAAAAGCTCTCCTTTTTGTCAGCATCCCCAACCACCCCCGGCCTTGGTTGTAAAGTGGTAGACTGCGAGGAAAAACATCGTTTAATGCAATAAATGTTTTGTTATCTTGTTAAGCGCTAAACTGCAAACAGAGCAGGACGGATCAATGACTCACCAGCCTTCTTTGTTTAATCACGGCAGCGTTCAGCTAAAATTCACGTGGCTTACAGAGGCTTGAAGGGACTAATAAAGACATTTTTTACACGATCGTATAACATGTTGGCAATCATAGCCCGCATTACAATATACTTTACGCTATTAGGCACGGCGTTCTTTACCGTGGGACCAAAACGAGCACAAATGGCTCCCCAGTGATCCGCAGAGCGCATTGCGGATTATCAGACTCCAGTCAATATCTTGAGTAAATATGATAACCTAGTTGAAAAAAATCTATGCATTTTGTTTGTCCCGGGCCAAAAAATCTCACAGCAGATGTTAGAGTCGCCCCTATCATCACCGAACAAACAGCTAAATTGGGCAGATTTGCTAATTATTTACAGAATTGAGTCTCAGGGGGCTACTGCTTTTGTGGATGACACAGACTCAATTTGTCGCTGACAGAAAGGTTTTGTGTTTCGAGCTTCCAGGTCAAATAAATCTAACTTTATTTTTTATTTCTTTGTCTTAAAACCCCCAGAAACGTGTGTGTGCGTGTGTTAAATAAGCAGCCGCAGTTATTATAGAAACCCGCCACATGCGAAGAGAAAAATGACGTGAGTACCAGTGCGTGTTATGAGAATTATAAAGAGAACCGATAAGAGTCGATGATAAATGATTGCCTGTCTGTGATTGGATTTTAGTGAACTCTGACTGGTTTCTTTCAAATCAAACTCAAACTGAACAAGTCCCGGAACAATAACGCAATTTAAAAACTCATAAGTGAAAGAATGACGCTGACATTTGTGTCAGTTTTTGTCCAACAGGGAAGGCAGCTCTGCGACTCTATCACTGCGCAACGCAAGTGCACGAGGCAATAAAAAACATTAAAAATAAAAAACAAAAGCCCAGGCCTGGTTTCTGTGGATGTTAGAGGCGTGCATGCTAACGAGCAGCAGGAGTGGAGATGCAGACAGTGTAGATAGACAGAGTTTCTTGGTGCTGTTCAGAGTCAGGGAGATGTATCCTTGGGCTTTTTGTCCTGCCTGTCACTTGGTGCCATTGTGATCCTTGCTGCACACGTTGTGTCCCATATGGGCAGCTGGGCTCGGAAAAGGAGAAAAGGATCTCTTACAAGCCCCAAATTGTATTAAGCTTTCAAATAAAGCATTGTTGTCTCTCAAAGAAAAACGAATTAAAAATTCGTGCTATATCTATTCTGGTCAAAAAAGAAGCCCCATTCACACATAACAGGGAGTCCTTCTTCCTTGATAGAGCTATGCCAACAACAGCCTTCTCATTTCTCTTTTCCCTCTATCCTCCCATTCTCCAACGTGAAAGGCCGATTATTGTCTGTCCAAAAAAGTAGCTCGTCAAGGCGCAAAAACTATTTTTAATTCTAGACAGTGTTCTTCCTTGTTTGCTGTGCGTGGGCCTGTTTCTAAAATGAACACATGGAAAAATATTTGACACTGTTTGGCCCCCGTCCTTTTTTAAGGACTTCCGTATCGAGCGTAAACTTGAGCTACTATTAATTAACAATTTACGGTTAGATTTCACAGCAGCTCTCCTGACTTTAAAGCCAGTGCCACGCTGCTGTGCAATATACGGATGCAGAACAAATAATACACCTGACTAATAATTAAATGCTGAAGCTGCCATTTGCACTTTTATTTTGCTTTGAACTCTGGAAAATGCAGATGTTTTTCCGTGAGGACAAAAACTGGGTTTGCTGGCAGGTGTGTTGTGGACTTTTGCGCATGAAAGACCGGAACTGATCCCATTCAAGTGGTTTCTTTATTCATAAATTTCATTTTCATATTTAACAATATGATATTTTACACTTTTTTCGGAACCATATAAATCTGCTTTCAGAAATTATGCTCACTTGCAAATATAAAGTGATTTAAACCAGCTGGAAGCTCCCTGCGCGTTCAGTCAGGCTCTGTCGTGTTTTCCACAAAACTGAAGTAAAACCTCAATAGTGTCTTCGTGGAAGTCTTTACGATAAACTTTTATGACGAACAGCATTCTCTTTGCACCCCCGTATTGCCATTAATGCACCAGAAAATTACACTACACCTCTATCCGCTCAGCAACAGGGTCAGATTTATCGGAAATTGCTTTTGGCTGCTTGAAGGGATAAAGCAGTACGATATTAAAACAAGCATCTTGGCGTGCAGCATAGTTCAACCTGCGTGGATAACTCTATTATATACCTTGGAATACAATACTCGAGGAAATATGCACTTGGGACACCGTGAATCTTCGTCATCCTGCCCATTTGAACCTCGACATGAATCATTTTTCTATCACGCACATCGCCAAATAAACGAGGATTTCAAAGCTATAATAAGCGGTGCTTTTCATTTAAAGGAAGCGATCTGGGTTTTATTGCCTTAAAGGAGATCCAGATTAGATTCGCCACAGTGCCGATATTAAAGAGAGAGGGGAGTGATGGAGGGAGGGAGGGGGGGAGGCGGCGGAGAAAAATCGTTGCGCCAGGTTGCCACAAGATGGAAGCAGAGGTCTTCAGTTGGCGCCATGCAGCTCTTACCTGCAAATGTCGCCTTACTGCATCTAATTCCATCACTACAAATTACTGCAGCTAAATCATATTCCAACTGCTGAAATAATGCGCCTTTTTTTCTCTTTAATGAACCAGCAAACTTGACTGTCTTTTAAGTGCATGATTGCGGTTTATGACATTGTTATGGATCTTGAGAGCATAATCATATCGCTCTTCAAAACAAACTAGGCTCGACGTAAACAGTCCACGGGCAATTAGCACAGTTTCCATTTCACAGTCAGAGAGAGGGAACTGGCGGAGAAATAGTCTGCGTGTCTCCACGGTGTGGCGCAATTGGATAGGGGGACAAACGGGGTGCAGCAGCTCGCAGATTAATTCACTCCAGTGAAAGTGAACAATGGGGGTGAAGTAAGGTTTACCAAAGAAAGTCTGAATCAATCATCGCCTTTTACAACAAAGAAGGCTGTGAGTCATAGCTGGTCACGCGTGTGAAAATCTAAATCTACACCGCTGTTACGTTTTGTGCCAGAAACGCAAAGGAGAGGTGTGTGTTTTTGTTTTTTAAAAAATAAAATCAAGCAAAATAATAACTATCTACTTGGATCATCAAATAAACTCAGAGAGGGCTGGATCTGTTTCCTTACAATCAAAGGAAAATAATGAAAATTAAGCATCATATTTGGTATCAAGAATCAAATCGTTAGCATTTGGGTTTTTTACATGTGCATCACGTCCTGCAGTCACATAGACTTACTTTCCAAGCTGCAAAATGCCTGAACACATCCCTCCATGCAGAGAACTATGCAACGCACTGCAAAATGGGTCAAATGACGTCAAAGTAAAAGCTACCATCTTTATGCACCTGCTCAGTTCAGCGTCAGTGAGCTTGCAACTGTAGGGGGCCTCATTGGGTTAGAAACGTTTCGCAGCAGGGGGTGCGGAGATGCTGAACACGGTGAAGGAGGGTTGAGGGGAGAGGAGATAAATTCTTAATCTGCTTGCATTGTGACCAGTTTTGACTTTGGAATAAAAACAGCGGTTTGAAACAAACACACACAGCGCTAAGAGCAGAAACATATCAAGACATCAACACTAGGGCTTCTTCTGTTTGCTGTTTTGGTGTCAGCCGGTGGGCATGTGAAAGTAACACGGTCATATTCGAATCCACGAGCTGCATTCAAATTGGTGCTGTGTGTTTTAGTGTAGGCGGCAGGCTGCTGTGTGAAGCAGACAAAGCCCACATGACACATATACAAGTTGACTCAGCGAGCGTCTGCAGAGTACTGTTCACATCAGCAGCCCATCTGCGTGAGAAGAGCCTGGAGAGGTGCGAGCTGCCTAACACAAACACCAGCATCTATGACTTACACAAGGAAGAAACCGGAGAGCTGACGTTTTCTGTGGAGCTCAAAGGGGAATCCTTCCATCGTCTCCGAACAGCTCCAGCTTCTGTCACACTGTGTTTATCTATAAGATTAAATAAAACAGGATTGTCTTTGTCCACTTTAATTTGAACTGTACCCATTTAACAGTCAAGAGTAGTGCTTTTCTATGATACACTAAAAGCAAGTATACACCTGCAGCGCTCTGTAACAAATCTATTTGATTCACAGCCGACGATAAGCTAAATTCATAAAAGGCTTGTCATTGTTCTCACTGAATGAAGTCACTATTTGTAGATGACTTATCTAATGTGTCTAATTAAAGGAATAATTGTGAAAAAGCATTTTAAGTTTATTTTCTGGTATGAAAGATTTCTTGATGTTAAATTGGCACTCGTGTTTGAACTCCATTATTGGGGGAATATATGCTAAATATGAACACAGCTTGTGTTATTGCAATGACAAACTATATGCTTCTACCGTGAGCACATTAGGAGGGGTGTAACATATGCTTACCATTATTTGTTTAGCTCATTATCATGTACACGTAAACATCATGGCATCCATTGGTTTAACAAGTGGACACCAGCTCTCCATGCAGCTTCTTACTCTGCAGCGCTTTGACTTGTTATTGCTTCTCCTTTCTTCCCTCCTGACTGCAGTTCTGTTGCACTATAAAATCTATTCGCTTGAGTTTCGTCATCCATGTAAGCCCACGGTCACAACCTTCACTTTACTTCTATAACAGGTTTTTTTTTTTTTTTTTTTTTTGGTGCTTTTTTCTTTCATATTTGTCTGCATTAGAGGTATGAAATGCCAAGACAGGAAATGTAAACACAGTGACGTTTTTCGGAAATTTAATGATTTTAAGGAAAATTCAGTCATTGGATACGATCTCTAAGTAAACACTGGAAGACATCCGCATGTATTCAGTTTTCATTCTTGCCTCCACACGCAAGAGAAAACACGCCACGGTGTTTTGCCGTGGGAGACGCTGATCGTGCAGTTCTTTAAAAGTGGCAGGTCTGAGTTTAAAGTGCTACAGATGACCAGCAGCCAGCTCAGAGTCATCTCACGGAAAAGGGGCGAGCGTCAAGGTTCTTGACTTTGCTGAATGTTGAGATTAAGAAAACAGCAAAGAGATGAGGAGAGTGACAGGGTGAGTAGAGTGCTCAGAGACTAAAGTTTGGATTTTTCTTCTCAAATAATTTACTCAATCTAATCTACTCCACGAACCGATGTAAAATCCTATAATGTGTATGATGAATTAAATAAAGGACTGCAAAAAAAATCACGTTGTTTTGTTAATTTTTGGTATTTTCTGACGAGTGTGCTTAGGATCATAATGAAATGATAAGTGGGATACAAATTTAATTTACCTACCACGACATGGGTATGAAACGCAGATAGTGTATGTCATAATTTTTCTTAAAATGTTCCAAAGTATGAATCATTAAGTCATACTGTAGCAGCCAATGCCTCTGCTTCCATGAGAGACAATTACAAAAAAAAGGTTGAGTGCCATTAACAACTAAATGTGTCTCAAGCAGCAATGTTTAATTCAGCCTTCTCCAGCCCTCACTGATGGGCAAGCTCTGATACATTACTGAAAAAATAGATATAAAATCATTCATCCATCATTTTTAGCTGGTGTAAAGTGTACGGGCAAAGGTCAGGGAATACGGTGATTATTAATTAGTTTTATACAATGACCTGCGAGATCAACTGAGATTCTTGAGCCTGCCATTTTAAATATGTAGTCACACCACCTTATTCTAATGGAAAAGATGTTTAACAGTCGAGCGCTGGAGCAAATATTTCTTCATCTTTTATCAGCTTAACTTTTCAAATCGACCTAGTAGCTCTGATGCTGTGGTATTAATGCACTGTACAAGTGAAGGGGTGTTAAGCCCTTTGCAGAAGAAGCAGGAAAAGTAGATGATTCAAGTTTCAGTGTCTATAGTATGACTGGACTGTTCATGCACCCCTTTGGTTTGCCAACAGTGTCTTTTTTTTCTTTCTTTTCTTTTCTTTTCTTTTCTTTTCTTTTCTTTTCTTTTCTTTTCTTAAAAAAACAAACAAACAAACAAAAAAAAACAAGACTTAATTTCACACCAGGTGACTTTTTCTGCACATTATATCCAAATGATCCAGAATCCTTAATTTGTAAATTAAGGCAACATCATTCACAGTCTGTGCACCTGTGCAATGCCTGTGGGACAATGCAAGTATGACACGTTACCTTTTTGTTTCAGATATGCTGTAATTAATGATTAATTAGATGAGCTGATCTACATGCCCAAATAAATATGCAATAAAAATACGATAAAGATAGGCACTCTTATTTGGACTTGAAACCGTTTCATAGCACCTGCAGGTAAATTTCAACCCACGGTGAATGATAATGTTCAGAGCCGACTAAGCTCAAAGTCGACTCTCTCTTGCATCTCTGAGTTCTATTAAAAGTTGTGCTGCTGTGTTATGATATGCAAATCACCATATGGTCTTATTTCCCTTTGTCTTCTCTTTCTCAATGTTCCACCTCAGGACTTGAATTGTCTTGTATAAAACCCACAGTCCGCTGCAGTCAGGTGGGCTGGATGGGGGACAGCGCCAACAATCAGGTTCCCAGAGTTGAGTGTTTATGCCTTTCACTTAATGGATTGTCTCACCTTCTTCAGAGGATGAACATGAGGTGCTTGAGATGCCAGCACTGCAAATGGATCCTGGGCCTTTGAGGCTGATAACGACCGGCCGTCATCTGTTTCAGACATGCTTCAATCAGCAGGCGTGATGATCAAAGAGCAGCAATGTAGCAGCAGTGTGTTTTACCAATTCAAATCATCTAATTAACTTCCTGTTTAAAGAGGATGTAAAATATGTGTAGCAGGATGTGCCTATCATGTGTTTGTGCACTTGTGCTCTGTGGTGAATTTTTAATGTGTTTCATGGCTCTCTGCAATAGATGGAAAATAAAAGTTTCTCTATGATATTTCCTTTTGCACTGCCTGACTTCATTATACAACGTATCACATCGCGTGCTCTTTGAAATGTATGAGAATGAAGCAATAACCTTCAACGTATTCATCTCTTGTAGTCATTAATGCATAGATCCTCCTGCCAAACAGCATGGGTGCCACAAACATCACAAGCATGGCCACAAACTGCTGAAGAACTAGCATGGTGATGCAGAAAAATCCCTCTATATAAGCTCATCAAATATGTAATTATTTACATCTCGGGGGACAAATTCATTATTATGAATTTGCATTTTTTTTATTTATGCATAAAACTCTTTTTTTTTTAACTCATAATGTGGTCCAAATCCAACTGCAAAAGTTTAATTTGTTAGATTTTTTTGTTTTGTTTTCAGCTCCATTCATGCTCCACGTTTCTAAACTACATCAGCACCCTCAACCCTGCAGGTTCCTCAGATCCTCTGCAGTCCATTGTCCTTTTTCCTTTACTCAGAGGAAAAGAAAAGAGGCAGCTACATTTAACTTTCAGGTCGTCAAGTGTTCCATTTCTTTTTGAATCCAACACTGTACATATGAAATGTTATTTATTATGTATATGTATCTGTTCTTCCCATCAAAGTTTGCTTTAAATGTGACCTGTACATACAATTACCCACAATTTATTTAAATAAATGTTATTATTGCATTTGCTTTGATATTTGAATTTTATTGGTTTTACTAAATGACAAACTTGTACCTCATTTGTACATCATTCACATTGATTTAGAAGAAAAAAATTTCCAAATATCTGATATCATGCAGCACAACAGTAAATCACATACTGCATATCTGTAAACAATATATTTATGTATCTATATATTTTACTAATTTTATGTTTGTATAGGTTGTATTTCATTTCATGGGGAAATAGCATCCTGTTTTGCAGTGCACACAGAGAGAAAGAGAGAGACAGGCTATTGTGTAGACTGTTATATAACTGAAGCAGTGGGATGTGTTCAGGGTAAAACTTTAAGGAAGGCTGTACGTTCAGTTTAACACACTTTGTAAATCCTTCAGTTACAAGAGTTAATAGTTTCACAGATAGTGTTACTGTTAGTGTTCAAGTGTTTAGAAAAGTAAATAATAATAATCTATTTCTGGTGCTAACGCATTATTTTTGCCTTATATTGGCTAAAGTCTTATGTATAAAGTGTATAAAATCTCCACTAATAAATGAAAGGCACAGTCATAGTGCTGATTTCTGTGCCTTCTACAGAAGCGGAGTTCTGGTTCGTGATGACAACTCTTATGTTTATTAATCTTCAGTTATCTGAGATGCAGAACAGTTTAAAACAAACAGAGGTTTAATACTTTAGTGTAATTTGATTGGATGAAGAATATGAAGAATAGTGGTAAATGTGGCAGAAGGATGAAGTGAAGGACACATGAAGCACACACATGGAAAAGGTGAAAACATCAAAGCACATTTATTTTATTGTAAGATGCACACAATGAGTCTGGAACACTTAAGAAACCATGTAACCACGCCCTCAGCATTTTAGACTGAGGTACTCTTGAGCAAGACAAGCACAGAACTCTGAGGCATGATCTGTTAGCTCTCGATTATCATCCAGGTAACTGGAGAAATGTTGCTGCATGATTCTTTTTAAAGTTGTGTCGGAGTGAGTGCAGCGTTTTAATAATGTTTATTCACTTTCACTCAATTCACAAAAGCTTAGAAGAACTTTTGCATTTTTACAAAAAGGTACATTTGTTAAAAGTCCAAAATGAGATGATGTGCGTGTTGTCAAACACTTTCATCTATGAATGTGTGTGATATTATTAACCCTGCTAACTTAAACAATACTTTCATAATACAATTTTTAAAAAGTGTATGAACTGAATCCAGCAGAGAGGTCCATTGAAGCAGGTTCTGTTTGCAGTGGTCAGTCTTACTGATCAGTTAAAAATCTCTTCTTAGTTTCTGTCACTGGGAAAAATCCACCGTCTGCAGAGTATATATGATGTTTCATCTGTGAGCAGACGGATGCCAGAAATAGTTTCTTTAACATGATTCACTTTCCATTTGATGGTTGCTCCTGTATTATTAAATTAGCTTCACATGCAGAGCACTGAACTGCATTCAGAGACACTTTTTTACAGAGAAAGCTTTCAAGGTCTGTCTTTGGAGCTCAGGAATGTTTGTTCATCAGTATCAGTGATGACTGGAGCAACAATTTATTGGATAACCAAAGAGACATTTTACAGTTACTTAAAAACGCAGAACTGTTTTTGCCAGTTCACTTTTTGACTTGCCATCATGACGCTCATCTGTTCCTGTTTAGATTCATAATGGTGGCGACAGAGCAGCAGCGTGGGAGTTTAAGAAAGGAGTATTTGAATGCAGTCAGTAACAGCATGTGTCCTCTCTTCATGTGAGTTATTGAACTTTTTTACAGCAAGAAGGCCTGATGCAGCGACTCCACATGCAGACTGAGGCTCTTGTTTACCTCAAAATATGAAATACTGAGAATCCATTTTACTTCCAATTTATTTGCAGATCAGAAAGCTGACATATTACAAGTCTTCACATTCCTTGGGATTATTTAAAAAGGCATATTAAACATATATAACCTAATTCCATCATTAAATATGTTGCTGACAGGATGTTAGCAACATAATAGTAATTTAAAGATTAGTTTTACTCCTAATGGCCATGCGTAATATATCTAGGCCTGCTTTTAAACAAGTGGTCACATCCATGTAATTTACATGCAGTGTTCTGCATTTCTGCAGTGTAGTGAACGTCAATAAATCAAGTAAAAGCTGTGAGAGGTGAGCTGTGGCAGGTGGCTGAAGGGTGTTTTGTGTGTTTTCCTGTCGAATGAGCAGCAGCAGTAATCATCCGAGCTGAGGAATCTTTTTATGACTCCTGCACTCATGGCTGGAGGGAAGAGAGAGGACGAACCGTCTGCAGCGTTTTAGCACACAATTTCCTGATGGTTTCAGAGAAGAGGCCAGCCAAGCATTTCAAGTGGCGGAGCAGCGAGAGGGCAGTATTGTAGAGGAGAGCAGGTAGTGTAATGATCAGGTAGACAAGATGACATCGAGCGTCCTCAGAGACGGTCAGACACACTGAGTTCACATCCTTCCAGGCAAAAAGAACCACTGAAACAGGACGAGACAAAACCAACAAACAAGAGAGCCGTTAACCACGAGAAGACTTGTTATTACTGTACAGCAGCACAAAGTCAGCGCAGTCTCTGTGCAACACATACAGGAGCACAAACACAGAATACACATGAACTGTTGGCAATAATAAACTGGTATTTGCAGCATGTGTGTAATAGCATGCATTTCTGAGTAGTCACCAACAAAATGGACAAACAACTTCACAATAAAATAAACCATCTTTACGAAGTGCACATGTGCACAACTCATAAAATAGTTATTGCAATCTCTGTCTGCATCTCCTGGGATGAGATCTGATAATAAATGCCAAAGCATAATAATATCTGCACATGTATGTGACTATTAGTTTCTGATGAATTATTTTAGAGTTGTTTTTTTAACTGCATCCCAATAAATCACAGTTTATGGTGCAAATTCTTGCAGGGTTCATATTGTGTGGCAAGCCTCGTTTCACAGTTTGTGATGATCTGCTGTTGATTTATAAAAATCTGCCAGACGTAACAGGTAATTTAACAACTTCTAAATGATTCTCATGCACTGACAACATGATTAAATCCAGTCGAGTATAAACAGTTTTGTCGTCACTAACTTCAGCTCTAAACAAACTGTCCAAACTTTAATGAATCGACTAAGGAAAAAGTGTCAAAGGTGCACTTTGACTCACAGGTATGTAGATTTTTAAAAGCTATATTATTCTTTTATATTACACTTCTCATTAAACATGTTTAATTTAAAAATAAATGTTATTCACAGAATAAGGCTGATTTTAAAAGTGTCAACACTCTTTGGTCATTTTCTGCGTTTTAATATCTTTTAAGCAACCAGCCGAATTTGCTACAGATCACAGCCTGACACAGTGCTGAGATAATAAACCAGCATCTTAATCTGAATCTCAATTTGAATTAGCTGAAGTGGCTGTTTGGTTAAATAAAAACTGTCCTTAACATGTGGACAATCTGACATTTTCTTTCTGTAGTTCCTCAGAAGAGCACTAAAGAATTAGAGAGATTGAAAGATATTTCACTGTTGGATGTTGTTATAGACGGGTGTATTTTGGCCTGAATTTGATCATTTTGCACAGGTTTTACTCTCTTGTTATGATTCAAGCTGAAACCCGTGTCACACTTTTTACATTTATCTCAGAGGTACTTTTTATAGTAACGTTCCTCTGGTTTCTTTAAAGTTTCTTTAACGTTAACTTCCTCCTTCTAAAATAACTGCCTGGTGATTGGTAGAGCACTCCTTGATTCACTTGATTTGCTGCACAAAGTCAATATGGGAAAATATCAACCATTATAATAGACACACAACACACAAAATGTGTAATGATATAACAGATGTACTGTGTGAATAATGGTTTAAGACATTAAAAAAAGGATAATCCATTTATAAATAATCCATATAAATGAGGCAGGACAGAAAATGACTGGTTATTAATTCAAAAAACTACTTACTATGAATAAATATTTTTAAGGGGAATAAGGATATTGTTTTTTCTTTTGGACAAATTCAAACCACACAAAGCAAAATTTAACTGAAATAAACCCGTAAAGATAGATTTTATTTCCAAAAACAAAAATGTATTCTTTGTAAAGAATAAATTTCTGAAAGTGTGCTGGATACAGATACATACACTGCAACTGTACATTTGTAGTAGTGTAAAAGTATATAGTAGTATATTCCTTATTTGTATATGTTATATATAATTTGTTATGCATTTTTCTATAAGATACAAATAGCTATATTTTTATTTCTTTTTTATGATGCCATTTTTAAAAAAATAAATTCTGCATACAGTCTTCTACCTTTACAGGATTACAACTACCTGGCATTCCCATCCAGCATACAGCGTTTTATTCAGACAGTGCTCAGTAAAAAACGAATAGAAATTAGAGTTTTAATCCTTTGACACTTTGCAGGAAAACTGGACTTTGACTTCATATTTTAAATTGCAGCACATGGTGCATTCTTGTAACTGTCAGGATCAATACATTCACAATTTGAAGTAGTTTTGCCACGTGTTTATGTGGATTCATCTAAATAATGGTAGGCTGTCAGGTGGCCTACTGGATAAAAGCATCCCAAAGTGGGGACAAACAGACAGGTAAAAATGCCACATTGATATGCAGCTTCTGCTCACATTTCCATTGTTGAGTTGTGAGGCCATTTAAAAAGTTTCCGTCTCCACGTTCAGCTCTCAAAGTGTTTTCAAACTTTTGATTAGAAGATACATCTCTTGACTGTTAATGTGAAAATAAGCCGAATAAATGAATTCCTGGCATAAATGGACATCAGGAAACACTTGATGCAAATTGCAGCTATTTGCATGCATTTCAGGTGCAAAACCATGTTTGATCATTATTATTGTTATTATTATTTATTTTACGGCACTTTTTTTATTCAGAGGTAAAATATATTTATATATCTAACTTTATACTGGTTCTACATTAACAAAGCTTTCTTTTGGGGGGGAAAAAGAAGTGCACTTAAATGTTTGAACAATGTTTTGAAGCTTCTTCCAAAATCCAAAAATGATCTAAATTATTTTATTATTTTAACTTTATGCAGCCTGTAATGACTAAAGCAGATCTGAACAGCCTCTTGATTTATTAAGAACAAAAAAAATGCAAATTTGGCTCAAGAAAATGAAAACGGAAAAGAAAAGTCAAAGCAGAACATTGCAAACACTTACATGTCACTGGAAAATGCCAAAAATCCAAAAATTAGCTTCTACCTTATAATTCTAAGAATCCTCAGTACTTGAACTATGTCTCCTTCAGTAAAATGACCTAAATATTGTTATGTAAAACACGTAAAACGGGGATCCACTTCAAATTAAACTACAAAATTACATTTCAGGACATCAAACAGATTTCATCTTATCACAATAATTGAATGCAAGGGCAACCAGATACAGGAGAAGGACTGGCAGATCCATTTTGCCATATGAGTAACTGGGTGACAAAGCCAGAGTGAGCCACGGTTGAGTCACAACTATACTCTCTAACAGCTTTGTTTACCTGCCCTTACTGCTGCCACAATTAATGCAGCAGAGAAGTGGACGAACCAGGTACCCTTGGAACCAAGCACCCAGTCCAAGTACACTATCTGCTTTGTTCTGCCATGCATTTGGTAGTCTGCACTGATCTGCTGCTGTGGTTTTTAATTGTTGCTACAAAAGAGAGCAGCTATGCTAAAATATCGCCACTCAAAACAGTGCAGAGGACAGTGGCACTCACAGAACTTGGAGGACCTAAAATTTCAGGGAGCTAAATCAGTTTCAAACATGGAAGGGCACAATTTGTTGTCTCTTTTTCCTTTGTTGTTGTTGTTATTGTTGTTTTGTTTTTCAAATCTCAAATAAAGTGACTGGTCATAGTTACAGTTACAGGATTTATTAAGTCATGTGTGTATAAATTATATGCATAAAAATATGATCTATAAAGTTAATCTCATCAGTCATTCTTTAAAACTCATCATGACATATTTAATGGATCACTGAAGCCTGTCCACGCTTTGCAGTACCACTGTAGCTTAACGAACCTTGATTAAGGTTGTTATATGCCTTCACAGCAAAATCTCCAGTGTTAAATTAACACTAGAGAGTGTCTATATGGGTCCACACCTCTGAGTATTAAATACAACACTGTTGAGTGTTAAATTAACACTTTTGACAGTGTTATATGTTTAAAAGTAACCTAGTCAGTTTTGAAGATTAACAGTGGCTAACACTGAGCAGTGCTGATTTTCTAACACTGGAATATTTCTAACATTTTGAGTTATTTTCCAGTGTTAGAAAATCAGCACTGCTCAGTGTTAGCCACTGTTAATCTTCAAAACTGACTAGGTTACTTTTAAACATATAACACTGTCAAAAGTGTTAATTTAACACTCAACAGTGTTGTATTTAATACTCAGAGGTGTGGACCCATATAGACACTCTCTAGTGTTAATTTAACACTGGAGATTTTGCTGTGTTGTTAGTCTTCAGCTTCAGTTTGAAAACTGGAATCACAATCACTTGTTGTCATAAATGTGTACTACAAGGTACAGTTTTTATACTATTTTTAATTTCCTATCTGATTAGTTTAGCACATGGTTCAATAATTAAAACTAATTGTGCCAACAACATCTCACTGATATGAAGGGAAATTCTTTGTGTTCTTGAGTGAAATGGTGTGCTCAACACATCTTTGACTTAACTTTCCACTCACATTGATGATTTCATTACATTGATGTGATATTAGAAGAGTTTAACATTTTTGTAAAAAAACAGAAAGAAACGGGTTTTTTGTTGGGGGGGGGGTCTCTTTCAGGCAACATAGAAAAGAATTTAACACAATTCAGCATCTTAATTTGCTTCCAAAAACAAGAAGGAACATTCAGTTTTCTACCACCAGCATAGCTACTTATCCCACATGCTGTTATCCCCCAGCTGCAGCACAGAATCCAGTCTGATTGGCCTTTACTGCAACTTTATCAACTTAACGAAAAGCTGTATTGTAATACTTTAAGAATAACTTCTAAACGTTAATCCTATTACAGTATGTTAAATTCTTCTTTCCTCCGTTTTCCACAGCTGTCAGATTATGGTCAGTGCCCATTAAAGCCCATATTCTGTTTTTGGCACCCTATTAGCATCATTTCGTCCATCAAGCGACATTAATTGTGAATGAATGCAAACTCCTGCAGAAGAATACGGTCTTCAAGAGGTCTGTCACATACTTTCTCCACTTGGGAGGACCTTTAACCTACTTAGCAGAGGAACCGCACCGTTTCAAGTAGTGCAGCTGAAAGATATGCACCTGCCCGCTTTTTATTCTCACACTGCTCTGCGATTTAAGAGGAGAGAAAGTATTTGATCTAAATGGTACTACACTGACTGCAGGTGTGGAATTTCCTCCACAAATCTCAGCAAAAATTCACCCTCTGGGCCGGGCAGTATAGAGATACGCTTTACATGAAGAAAAACTGATTAGAGTTGTTGTAAGACTGGTGCGTTTAATACCAGTATTTGTGTTTATTTTGCGCCATGCTCTAATATACGAGCCTTTTTGATTCCATGCGCAAGAATATCCAAATAAAAATATCAGTAATCTGGAAGAAAAGCTGTACATAAGATCCCCCACCTCCCTCCAGTATCCTTCAATTTAGAGATGTAATAAATATCGTGGTGTTGTTTGACTGTTAAAGAATACTTGCTGCTTTCTTCTTTTTCTTTTCGTTGACAAACCCTGACATGAATTTATAAATCCCTGGCTTCTTTTCCGTTAAAATCTAATCATGTTTGAACTTAAATTTAAAAATAAGGATCCCATTCTACAAGGTTCGGTGTGTATTTTCAGGTTTTCCTTCTTCTTCTTTTTCTTCTTTGTAAACTCGCCACACTAAAATGCGTCGTTTTACAAATCCACCTTTTTCTTAACATACACAGGAAGCTCTGTTTTCTTTTAACTAGAGGCTGGTGTACTCACAACGAAATCTAAACGAAAACACTAGAAATCTAAGGAAGATGTCCCAGACAATCGAAAGAGAGATTCACGGTTCGCGCGTAAATTACGCACAGAAAAATTTACCCAGATAAATGATTCCCGTAGCTTAGATAACATTACGATAACGGCACACGTTTGTTTCCACTTTTCAAAAATCACCCAAACAAAGAAGAAGATGATAAGTAAGAGAAACTGGAAACCACTTTTAGTGTGATTAATTTCACTCGTATTATTTTACAGATAGAAGTGGGAAATGTGAGGGGTTGTAGGAGCTGCAAGACGAAATCGTTTTCGTGTTTTCTGCACTTTGTGCTCGGCCGGTGCGTGGTTGAGGTGACAGGTCAGGACCCTGGCCCTCTAGCCATCTCTCCACATCTCTCAGGGTATTGAACTAGCATCGAAGAGATGGAGAAAAGCACTTCAGTAACCAGGCGCTTGAATCCATCTGCTGTGCTGAGCTGATGGAGGCGAAGGTATTGAGCAAAAGGCTATCTGTAGGATACAAACTACATAAATGGGTTGTTATTAGGTTCTCGTTAACAACACTTAAATGTTCCGATAAAAGCTTAGATATAGAGAGAAAATTGGTTCGAATGTTGTTATAGAAAGTCGCCGCTGTTTATCTGAACACCGCGGTTTGCGCCAGTAATCTCTATCGTTAATGAACACAATTTAAGAGATCATTTAGTCCCTGGTGGCAAGCACGCTGATGTCTATAGAATATTATGTAACATACTTCTGTTTGTCTTCAGGAATAAAGTCACAGAAGCATGTGAACTGATTTGCTCTGTGACTTAGTGAGAAAGCTTAACGTCTTCTTTAAGGAAAAAATGTATTCCATAGACACTAACTAGCTTCCCATTTGGAGTTTTGGGAATAAAAAAGCAGTAATCTTCGCCATAGTGCCACCAATTTATTGATTGTATTTCTTGTGATGGAAAGAATCAATGTGGGCTAATTTATATGAATAATTCCCCGATATTTTTCAGAACGCATCGTACCCGATTGCTTGACTAAGCAGACAAGCGAAACTAAGCACGAGACAAAAATTATTTCTAAACATAGTTTGAAAAGTGGAGAATATTTTAAATCGTTTTCTCTTTGTTCGTCTTAGATTTGTGAACCAACCTTGGGTGGGCCTTCTTCACGAGTCCTGGCGCGTTCCTTTATATGGCTCCGGTTGCATTTTCCGCATCATCTCCACAGGATGTAAAAGTTAACTAGGACTGAAAACTATATAAATATGAACTATAAGCGCCTATAAGAGTTGCATGCAGCCAACCAGCTCCACATTTTTATGGGATCCTAATGTGGAGGGTTTGTGGACCGGGGTCCTGCTCTCTGACTCAGTAATCCACAAGGTTGAGAGGTTTGCCTCATTTACATAATGTTAGAGGTCTGGGCCGAGGCCTACTTTTCTTTTCTACTTGAAAAGACACCATGCTGCCGTTCCCAAAAGAGTGGAAAAGGCTCACAGACGTCTGGACAAGCATAGGTGTATTTTCAGGTAGGAAATATTACTCTAAAAAAGGCTAATTTACCCTAATTTATGTTCTAATAGAAATAGCTTTTCGGGAGATTCTTTATTTTACACAGGTTAGACCGCTTTCTTTTCAAACGCCATTTTTTTTCTTTTCTTTTTGTCTTCAGTGTCTTTCTGACAACTCCAGCTGACTTTGGAAAAAGCACGCACTGTTTTGTTTTCCTGAAGAACAATAAAGCCCAGCCACTTCACATTAAATCCGCCGCGGAGTGCGGGCATCTGGGGGGAAAGAAAAATAAGAAATCCGGCTTCTGAAATATGCATAGGAAAAAATGAATGATTACAATCAGCCTATCAACTTAACCGGAGATTGCTGTTCTTGATATTTCTCTATAATTGATGGCTGACCATGTCACATCTTCATTTACTCAATTAGGGTAGGTAGCTACTTGCTGCCATGCCATGGCAAATTACATTAGTGGCTTCATGCAGACGAGTGGTTCCTTCCTACAATAATGAAGACAGCGACACATTTCACGTCTGGAAAATAACCTCCGAGCAGAGCACCTGTTCCCATTGTTGTCTGCGGTATTATGGTGATGATAAAGTTTAAAAAAAAAAAATCAGAGGAAACATTATCATTGTTATGAGAACATATTTTCCAAGAGGAATGGTAGCGGCAAGTCTTTATTACTGAGTAGTTATCAGATATAGGCGTCATAAATCAGTTTAGAAATAAATGACAAATTGGGAAGTTTTTATTAACCACTGTTCGCCGTTTCTAGCGGCTCTTTTCTCATTTGACCCTCTTGTTTTGTTCCTCTTCCTCTTATTCTTCCCCTGGCGCCAGTCAGTTTGCTCAGAGATTACAATGTCAGGTCAAGACTGCAAAGTGTCGTTAATGCATGTTGACCAGACTCGAGGGTTTGAGGCTTAAAATAGTGCACCAAGTCTAATATAATTGTAGATGCCTAAGAAGTATAGGTAAAAAATGCAACAAGCAAAAAATAGTAATTTCCTGCCTTTTGATCCTAAATTAGGTTATATGGAGTCGGATGCTGTATGATTAGTTTCGGAAAAATATAATTTACAAATTCAGTACATTTATGTCTTTTGCTGTGTGAGTGCTGTGTAATGGCAAAGAGTTTTGGACCCATACTGCCGTTCCTTTTTCAACATATTTTTCTTTCTTTTCTTTTTTTCTTTTTGAGCTTATTTGGACTTGTTCCTCTCCGCTGGGGTAAAATGATGCTCAAGAAGCATAAACGAGCTGGTCATACAACTTCATTGTGACTCTTTGATGATACTCGGTGGCCCTTATGTCTGTTCAAAGTGCTCTCAAAGTTTCTAGAAAGAGTGGAATTCCCTACTGACGCAAAATAGTCATATGTGGTCAGATCAGCTGATGTGCGGAACATAATGGGATATTCTCACCTGTATGTAGCTGCTGCAATCACAGAATCGTGAGTATGTGTCGTAGTTTTATTCGCGTATACAAGTTAATACAAAGCAAAGTGTGTTTTCATGAATTATTTCCCTAAAATGTCAATGACTATTGTTTGCTGGTTTAGGAGTTTTGCTCCGCCCCCTGTGTTTGTCGTAAACCTGGCTCCTGGCTCCAATAAACCCGGGCTAAGAGCGCCCTGGGCTCGCCTCCTTCTCCAAGGCGATCAATAGGATCTCAGGCGCACTACAAGCACTCTCTTACGTAGACATCCACCAAGGAGAGAGCCGATACAACAACACGGTTGATCTGCTCAAACACAAAAATCTACCTGCTTTCTGAATCATGTCGTTGAGCCCAAAGCACACAACGCCTTTTTCAGTGACAGATATTTTGAGTCCAATCGAGGAGACCTACAAGAAGTTTAGTGGCATGGACGGCGCAGGGAACCTAACCTCTCCACTGGGAGCCTACCGACAGCCTCAGGTGTCTCAGACCGGCATGCAACAGCACTCCATGGGCCATAACGCCACGGTGGCCACCACTTACCACATGCCGCACAGCGTCTCCCAGTTCTCCCACAGCGCAATGGGAGGATACTGCAATGGAAGCATTGGCAACATGGGAGATCTTCCGTCGTACCAGGAAAGCATGCGGAATAGTGCAGCAGCAACAGGGTGGTACAGCGCCAACCCTGATCCAAGATACTCCACAAGTAAGTTCGATTCTCCTTTTATCAACACTTTTCAGACTTTTTTTAATCTTCGTAAAACCACAAATGAATTTTGAGAGTGACCGTTAAAAACGCACACGACTAACCTGTAGTTTCTTTTTGTTTGTTTTTTATATGTTAATTTAAAAATTATATATATTGTCCGCTATTTCACAAAATATCTTATTTTAAATGACTGTTTATGCTGATGAAAACCGAAAAGGAGATCATTCTTTGGCTCAGTCTGACTCGACTTTTTTAAATTTTGGAATAAGAAACAATTTTAAAGCAATAATTTGATAATTTATTATTATTATTATTATTATTATTATTATTATTATTATTATTATTATTATTATCATTATATGTTTTTTGTTTGTTTATATTTTCCAACTTCAGCCAATAATCAATAAAGACTACTTCAGGCGAAATAGTGTTCTCCTCTTCTGTTTATTGAACGCATGTATATGTATGTATATTTTTAAGTTTCTAGATTCATGGGACCTTCCACAGGTATGAACATGACCGGCATGGGGAGTCTCACAGGAATGGCGGACGCCACCAAAGCCATGCCG
Source organism: Perissodus microlepis (assembly GCF_051167445.1). Taxonomy (NCBI): domain Eukaryota; kingdom Metazoa; phylum Chordata; class Actinopteri; order Cichliformes; family Cichlidae; genus Perissodus; species Perissodus microlepis. The sequence goes on from NC_140479.1 coordinate 9,440,221, forward strand.
GCTCTCCACGCTGCGCCCAGGAGGAAACGGCGCGTCCTGTTCTCACAGGCTCAGGTCTACGAGCTCGAGAGGAGGTTTAAGCAACAGAAATACCTGTCTGCGCCTGAAAGGGAGCACCTGGCCAGTATGATACACCTGACGCCGACTCAGGTGAAGATCTGGTTTCAGAACCACCGGTACAAGATGAAGCGCCAGGCCAAGGACAAGGCAGCGCAACAGATGCAGCAACAGGACGGTTCTCTGTGCCAACAGCAGGCGCAGTCCCCCAGGCGCGTAGCGGTGCCTGTTCTGGTGAAGGACGGTAAACCGTGCCAGAACGGCTCAAATACGCCAACGCCGAACCAGCAGCAGGTACAACAGAACCAGCAGCAAAGCCAACAACAGAGCGGAGCTGGAGTCGTGCTCGCATCCTCCACCAACAGCCTCAGCCAGCATCAAAGCCAGCAGCAGGTGAACACTTTGGAGCTGGAAGAGATGTCGCCCAGCCCTCCCTCGCTGCACAGCCAGCTGAACATGGCACAGATAGACACATCTGCTGTAGATTACACCAGTAACATGGTCAGCTCAAACCTCCTGTACGGCAGAACGTGGTAGGACCTAATACAGTACTGTCACTTTCCACTTTTTCTATGTGAACCTGCGGATGAGCCCATGCAAAACAAAACACTGCAATACACACACATATATATATATATACACATATATATATATGTGTATATATATATATATATTCTCGCTGAGGGCTTAAAATGGGGCCCTTTGGCTTTGGAGGGTGTTGAAGTGGGCAAGGGGCGCACAGAGGCGCACCAGCTGATCAGGGCACATTTTCTTGACATCTCTGACAGGGGAGTCTATTTTTGAACTTTGCAGAAATGGCCGCCCTTCAAAGCAATTATGTCGTTTCTGGACCTTTTGTAATCCATGTTTTGGACCTTCCTCATGATGTTTTAAACGTAGTCTATGTTGGTGAAACAAAAAGGAATGCTGCTTCACTTGAGTTCGGACTGGGGGAGAGGTGGGATCAGGTTCGAAGTACACTAAGCCACCACTCCTTATTTGCGGTGATAACCTGGTATTTTATCATATTAATATTGTAAACTAATGTATTCATTTAGACTTATTGAATAAAGTAGGGACTTGTATATTTGGCTAACACACAAGAATGCGTTTAACTGTATAATAATCGTTATTGCGTCCACTTTTATGTTTTCTTTATTCTTTTGTAAGTTAAAAAGGAACAAATGCGTGATGGCTGCTGTATATGTTTCAAAACCAATTGAACGTTAACAATAAATAACTTGAAGTGTGAGAGCTATTCCTGAACAAGTAATTTTTTAAAAGGCATCTGTTTTGGAGTGCATTTTCATTATGTTGTGATTGAGACCAAATTGAGCTGGAAAGCAAGGTCGATGAGGGAGCCAGCATTGTTCAGGTGACATTTTGGAGGGCTGCCTTTCATGGGAAATGTCTGCAAGAGTCTAAGACCGGGAAATCACCCTTATTTAAAAAAACAAAACAAAAAAAACTATCACTTTTTAGCAGCCTCGATATTGGGATTAATTCATGCTTCACTACATTAATAGATATTTTTGTCTTTCCTTTAAATCAACTAAACAATTCAATCATATTGATCTTAATCTTTTTAATAGGCCCAGACGTTGGTTTTGCGCTGTGCATTTGGCCAATTTTACTGTGAATGCATGCGTCTGTGGAATGCACAATGATCACCAATTATTGGAAATGGGAATCTTATAAATAGTAGGTATAGTATGTAAAAGAACGAGATGCATGCTCCACATTATTATTATGTGACCTCAGAGTTAATGACACTAATCACAGAACAGCTATTATTATTATTATTATTATTATTATTATTATTATTATTATTATTATTATTATTATCACAATAAACATTTGTATCATCGTTGTAAAATCAAATAGGAACAATTATATTATTAATTTTGTTATATTTTATATTTTTTAATGAATTAATGTTGTTGTTTTTTAATTATTCAAAACTGAAAAAAGAAGTCCAAATTATGTTTTTTTAGTAAATGTAATTTAATTATAAATGGGGGGCTGTGTTGTAATCCGTAAAGTTTTAGGAATCATTTTGACGACTCACAGAAAGTATGACGAGGATATTTCTCTATTAGCTAAATTTTTGACCGTTATTATTTAGAGTTAAATGTCCTTTATTTGCAATTAATTTTCTTTTATAAACCCACCCTTTCTCTGTAAAGCACAGGACCAGAAAGGTAACATGAATCTAAATATAGATACAGAGCTAATACAGACACTGGGTCTTGCTCTGTATTTACTTTTACTTGATTAATGAAATAACACTGATATCTCCACTTATTTATTTCTAAAGCGCTGAACGACACTGTAAATATTCAGTACATATTCAGTACTTAGTGTTATTCACACGCACACTCACGTTTGCACGGACTGGCCCTGTTCTGTTTAATCTCTGTCGAAGGTGAATGATTTGTGCAAACAAATTCCAAAGTTTTTAAGGTCATCACTTAGCGTCGTTGTCGGTTCCCCTTTGCTTCTGTCCTCCAAAAGCTTTTTCCACACCAGCGACGGCTGATAATAGAAAGTAACATTTCATTTCCTGTGGTCATTTAAACACGTTCAGAAATTACTTCTCAATCCCCTTGCTGATGACACCCTGCGATGATGATGATGATGGCTATCAGTGTGTATCAGTGGAGACCTTGGAGAGCCTCCATTTTCAACCCCTTCACATACCTGGCAGCTGTATGTATATGTGCTATCATCCCTACACTTGAAGGAAGCGCCAGAGCCAATATGCACCTGACATTTGGAATTGAGCGTGGCAACTCCATCAGAAAGGAGTTTGATAAGAGCATTAAAAAGAGAAATGCATTCCACGATATACACTGTGATGCTGCAAGATGCTTCTGATAGATTTTGTCTCTAAATTGAGGGTATGAATGAGCTGTCAACAGAGCTTTTGATGGTGGACCACATGAAATGAAAGTGGAGGTGAAGCCATTCTTTTCTCTTTTCAATAGCCATAGTTATGGCGCACTAATAGGCTATGCTTGGTAATCACTGGCTATTGTGCCTGTGGCTTCTCTCAGTTTATTGGGGGGGGGGGGGGGGGTACCTCTCTTTGTAAGGATATATGAGACAGGCTGGGCACTGTAATTGGTGCTGGCATCATCATTTCTATGTGGAAACTTTCTGGAACGGCAGTTGCTGCAGTGCACTCTTACCTCTGTGTGCATAGTTGCAGAACCAGCTTTAAGTCCGACCTGCTAACAACGTCCACACCCACACACATTTGCACGCGCGCACACACACAGTTCCCATTTACATACACAAACAAAGCAACTGAATAAGTTAGACATTGCGTAAAATTGCCTCTGTTGCAAAAAGCAGATATTTCCATCATGGCTGGAGGGGGTCCATCACTACTTCAATGTCATGTTAGCACAAAGCACGGAGCGGAGGATATTCCATTTCATGGATGCAAAGAAATTTTTAGACTATTCGTCTCAGGTAATTGCAGGTTGCACTGCATAATGTGAACGTAGAAGGAGTCTAAGCTTCTGTCTCTGTAACCCCCCTCAACCTCCCCCTGCCCAACTCCCTTCCTCCCCATTATTCTACTTAATATGTCAGAAGGTCTGATCGCAGAGAAACCTTTTCAAGTCCTATTGATGTGTTCCTCAATTGACCATGGCGACCTAGCAACCTAGAGAGCGCTAATTGGCAAAGGCTTAACGTGATTGGCTGCATAGTTTACACAGAAACACAGGCCTAACATATAACCATCATCATGCACAAGAGAGTGCTTTGTGTCTTGTTTGTTTTGTTTAGAGTTTTTTCTTTCAAATATATATATATGTGATGGCAAATTGTTTCATTTTGTTAGTCTCAACTAAAAAGTAATATTTTGACCTGGATAACTTTAAAATTTTCCTGAAACACACACATGTTTTTGGGGAAGAATAAATGTAAACAAATGCTTCATAGAAATGTGTTATTCGTTATGATGATCATGATATTGATTCAGTAGGAATGTGGGCTTATGGTAGCAAGTTTAACCTCCGCTTCTATTCCTCTTTCCTAGAAATAGTCCTCAAATCTTGCCCCTTATGTGAAATGATTAGGAGAAGCGAGGTCCGCTTTTTCATTTCACTGAAAGAATGAATGCATTGAATTGGCAGGTTCTGAGACGCACAGAGCAAGATTTTAATTAGTGTATTGCCCTCTTATTCTGCCAAGGAGAGACAGTCTTTTTCTTCTCTACGACAGACCTGTGCCTGCGTGATTTGTTTGGTTTCGACAGAATGAGTCACTGAAGGCTGGATGTCTTTGCCCCAGAAAGCAAAAAGTTCTCTAATTCCAGCCTTTTTCAAATGGGAAAAAAAAAAAATCATCTTCCTACAGAGTGGGAAAAACAACATTTCAAGTAGGTCATAGGACTCTGAAAGCATTTCTCACTCTAATAGATTTTCATGAAATTAAATACATGAAACCATATTTTTAACATTGCTTTTGACTTGACAATAACATCAAACTCCACATTTACACACGTGGTTATTTCTATTCCTGGGCTTCCACTGGCTAATTCCACTGGTTACTATGAATACCATTTTAGCAATATTAGGTACCTCAGGACCAAAGCAGAGGCTATTCACAACTGTCTATAAGAGAGTGGGGGCAGAGGTTGAAGAACCTGGTTTGGAGTGTGTGTGCATGTGCGTGTGTGTTTATGTGTGTGTGCATGTGCGCGGGGGGGGGGGGCATCCCTTATTAGAAAACCATGTCACATTCTCTCTCTGTGCTGACCAGACCCGCTACACTGCCAGTAATCCCCCCTCCAAGTACCACTATGCATGTTATTCAATTCTCTCATAAGTATTTAGAGAAACTGTTTTCAGTTGCTACTAATAGCTACTGACCTCCAGTGACACAGACCAACAATAGGTTTGTCAGGCCTGAAACGCACAACTAAAGAAGCTGATTAGAAACTCAAGAGGTTTGAAGCAAGAATCAATGGCTGCTCTGTGCTACCACAGTGCTTCCAGCATGGTGCTGATGATTGTGGGACCTCCATTAGTTATGCCTCATTAAGTCCCACAAACTCTTCTTTAAGAAAATTGGTTTAGCCAGTTCTGAAATCTATTACGGTTGTGAATCTCACACTGATTCTGTTTAGACAGCAGTTTGAAGGAAGACCTTGTTTAGTCTGCAATAACTTTTTGAGAAACGTTTGAAAGCCTTTGACCTTCAGTCAGTTTTTGTGTCCTTTGCCTCCTTTTAATAGAAATAAATTCTAGGTCAAAATTAAACATTCCCTCATTTATATATACATATTTTTTAAAATCCTCATCTAATTCTTTAATTTTACATTTAGGCGACATGCTTTAATTACAACCGGGCCTCTGTGTAGTTTCAGGGTATTATACACCATACCAGTGTAATTTAAATGTAGCAGAGCCTCTTTTAGCCATAGCTAAGAAATTTTACTTATCTTTATTAAGGTCATGTTGGGTTTCCAAACCTCAATATGACCGTGGTCTTTTATATAAAATATTTGTCGCCATAAAAGTGAAAGGAGAAAAAAAATGAATCTGTCAAAAGGCATCTTCAATCCAAGAGTGCTGAAAGTTTAATTAACGCTTCTGCTTATTTAGGTTTTTTTTTTCTCTGGTCGGGGGGTGCCCCACCCACCAGCACCATTTTTTTTCTCCTTTACCTTGTTACACCACTGCATCACTTTTTCTGTTAAAGGCTTTGTGTTTTCTTGTTGTCCGGTGCAATCTTGTGTGCTTCTGTTTTCTCGAGTTGTTTAAGGATTAGTTAGGAGCCTCCAGCTTTCAATGAGCGGATGAGAGAGGACAATACAGACCATCTGAATTTTGTTCCATTTTTCGTCTTTTTTTAAACATGTAGCATCTGGGTTTTGTGTTTATCTGTATGCATGAGAAAAAATGGCTAAATAAAGTACTTTTGAAAACAGTAGGCGAGAGACTACAGCTTTAAACTCTAAGAGATTTGTAAGCCGGCCTTTATGCCTCCTTTGACAACACATAATATAATTTTACTCCATCCTTGGAATGGGTTTCAATCTATACAAAACAAGAAAAAAGGAAATTATACAAGCATGCCTAGAAGATATTTAATCATCTCCACATATGCAAAGAGATGTTTTTTCTATATTCAGAAATATGAAAAAGACACATTCACAGGACAAAAGAGTTCACCTCCGTCCTTCGCAACAGTCCTCTTTACTTTTGAACCAGCAAGCACTTCTCTCCCAGCTCACCGTTGCCACAGCAATGGCCAGCTGCCAGTCGAAGGATTACCGGTTAATAGGGCCAGGGCTGAAGAGCAGTTCAATGAAGGTAAGCAATGGATAAGATCAGTGTGTGCTGGTTACGAGAAAGTCATTTGTATGTCCGTAAGGGCGTTTTATTTGCTTCATTCCTTTTTATTGTTTCATTTCTTCTTATAGACACAGTTTATATTTTATATTTTCAAAGCGTTTTTGGATATGAGGTCAGGAAATCAGCTGAGCGGGGGCAGCGGTTCAACACTAAACCAGCACAGCAAACACGCAAATTAACACAAATGACAAAAGACAACAGAAACAGCTATCACTCGAGCTATGTCTGTCAAATTAAGCCCAGAAGGATGTAATCATTTCTTCAAATATAACATTCAGTAATCTGCCCCCTCCAAAACACACAGGAGTCTCAATATAACTGTCCCAGAGGGCCACAGAGGCCAAGCAGGACCACCCACTTTCTTTTCAATTATCATCTTGCAGCAACCTGTCTCCTCTCCAGCATTCAGCAAGAGACACTGACTGCTCTCCAGAGGGAATTACAATTAAACCACTGGTTGTTCCTCGAATAAACTTCCAGACTGTAGCTGACAGTCTCAACTCTGTAGAGCATGTGACCCCAAGGACAAACAGGATTACGCCCCAAATCCCTTGTTGCTTTACTCTCTCCTCTTAAGTTGCTGTGGTCTGGAGGTCTCAGGGTGGAGACAGGGAAGGAGAATGTGTGAACGGAGACGAATTCCATTTGAATTCTGCTTTTAGAGAAATTATTATGTGGCTTTTTTTTTTATCCCAATGATCTTTTGTATGTTGAGGGTGGATAAAGGTTACACAGAAGAAGAAAAAAAAACACATTGGTGTGGTTTGAATGAAGTTTAAAAAAAAAAAAAAGAATGGCCGCAAAAGGCCATGAGATAACTTTATGGTATGACCACAAGGACAAGGCAGAGTTACAAATCAGAATCAGAATACTTTATTAATCCCTAAGGAAATTATGTGTAATATATAACCCAAGTATAAAACTATAAAAATGTGTTAAAAAAAATTAACATTTAAATATCAATTTTAGGGGACGTGAACATGTTGGGAAGCCATTAAGCTTGAGGTCAACCTGAAAAGGTCTTTTTTACATTACAGACTAATTTGTGTCATTTCAAGTCACAGAAATGTCTGATGATGTCGTTACACTGGTTACAAAGGCATGACATTGAGCTCAATGCTATTTCATAGAGCAAATCTATAATTAAAAAATATATTTTTATTTTCTTATAATTTTTAGTTTGGGGATGATAGACTGAGCGTTTGCAATATTTTAAACATTCCCTACTTGCATTACTATTCAGAGTAGACTATTATTTACTTGCAGCTTGCATCTTCTGTGTATTATCTGTCCATTAAAAGCTCATCAGTGCTAATAACCATCACGCTGAGAATTTCTCTCAGGGATACCAATTAGGGAACAATCCACATGGGACAAACAGCCCTGTCTCAGATGGGAGTCACACTGGCCGGTGGGCCTGGAGTGTTTATTTGCCCTGCTGCAGCCAGCTGGTCATACGAAGGCACAGAAAGGGTACATTGACTCCACCCTGCAGGGGGTAGTGGCACAGCAAAAGGGAAATGGGACTCTTTTTCAACTACCCACTCCACAGTGCAGCACACCCAATCAAAGAGCCCCCAGACGCTTTTGTGGGGGTGGTGAGTGGACAGGCGAAGGAGGGAGGGACAGTGAGGGGGTGAGTTTTGGGCTGCCAACCCCTCCTCCCACCGCTGTCCTGTCTGTGCAGCCAGCCACACTTCACATCTAATTAGCGGTCAGATCCACTGGCCCCTAATCAGCAGGACATGTTAAAACTGCCCTAATCAGGCCTAATCCTGGCTTTGTGTCACGCACACACACCCCTGTTCTGGCTACTTACTCTGTCTGCAGTATTGATTGATGCATCATTTGGGGATTTAGTGGTCAATACACTGCAATCTGCAATGAGCTATGGGTTTGAGCTTCGTATGATGTCATCTAATGACACTTAAAAAAAGGCCTAACCAGTAAAAGTAAAGCTGGCATGCGTGGTGTCAAACACCGTAGCGATGCTTTCTTTATACAGTCGAAACTAACTACAAGCAACAGATAAAAACAACTAAGTTAAACTGTGCTGTTATGTTAGTTAACGACTTTACAGCACAAGGAAGAAAAGTCGTTTTTCTATTAATAACTATAATGTAATGTTGCCGAGTTCTGGATGTGTCTTTTGTCTCTGAGCTTTATAGGATGTCTACTTTATTCTGAAGCTCTTTGAGTTAATACAGATTACCCTCAGATGCCTTCATGTATTCTCTGCTCCAGTGACATAATTAAAAACTTCATCTTCAAAGGTTAAACTCCTTTAATAATCCATCTGAATAAAAATGATTTGTTAACTTTGTGTGGACTGAATTCCAACAAACACAGAGTTTACACTGTGCTGAATAAAGACAAATCTGCACAAGTAATAAAAAAAATGAGTGAGCAGAACAATCGATTTCACTTAACTACATTATTATTAATCAGCTTTCATGCCTTGTGCTAAAACATCTTCTACTGCCTTACTCATCTGATTAAACTGAAGACAAATGTATCATCTTTTTTTTTTTTTTTGCAGAAATTGCTTAAAAATCATGTTTCCAAATGCTACCACTTATTATTCAAATTATTGAGCTGGTAATTTTGTTGCAAAGAATGCAGTAATTTATCACTTATTGCAGTCTTTTAGTCATTAACTGGACCATCGTGTTAATTAGACTCTAATGCAAAGACACTCAAAGATAGGTATGAATTTATTATGTTATATGTAACATATATGTAACATATATGTAACATATATATTTATTATGCAGATTATTCGGTGGTAAATTATGAGTACCGAGTGCCGTTCCTAAAGGAGACAGGAGGTCAATATAACAATGAGAAAATGCAACAAGAAAAAAACATTTTAAAAACTGTATCCTAGCGTTTCCTGTGTATTTGGTCTTTACTTTTGATTTTTTTTCACGCTATCACACTGACAGCAATGCCGTTCATCTGCATCTAAATGGTGTCGGCCCTATTTGCTTGATTCAGTCAATTCGGAGACTACTTAAGAAACTTTAGGAGGAAAAATGAGGTCGTCAACAGTAACAGTATGGATCCAAGTGCTGAGCTGTGGAGAATGGATTAGGTAATTACCATACTTTCCAGTGATATAAGGCCATAAATTAAAATCTCCAACAACTTCTCAAGTGACAACTCATCTAATCAGGGGGACAATCAAAGAGAGGCCATGCTGTTTACTGATTGCTCTAATCAAAAATGGCTTCTTCAAACACAGCTAATTGGTCAGTTTACTCACGGAACGGGAAGGCAAATGCAGAGGGGCTACTGTCGTGATTTGAAGGACCCAAATATCTCCTATTTGCATTGAGTGCCACCAGAATACACTTGACTCCCACAAGTTATCAGCAAACCAGACAATTATTCATCAGGCACAAATTGGCACATCAAAGTCAAATCAGAGAATTACCGTCAGGAAGACCCCAAAGCAAGAGCCGAGAGAGGGAAGGTGGCCTTTGATTGACCGCGTTGCCCTTCGTCCAATCTGTCAGCCTAAACTGTCGAGCTCACTCATTGACAGAAGGCTTCTCGTTGCTCTAAAATCACATAACTGTTAAAGTTGAAAATAAGCGCAGGAGAAAACAGGAAATCAAGGTGTAGTCGTATAACATTAAAGTATTTGCTTCTTTTGTCAGCATGTATGTCAGAGTCAGAATTAAAATTGTTATTGCCCTTAGGGACAGAATTAAAAAAATAATTGATTATCTATCTTTCCGTTTTCTTAAAAATGTATCCAACTTATCCCGATAATCAGAGGAGCAACGAGGTGCCAGTCCATCAGAAGACCAACACGGAAAAATTCCCTTACAGCCGATTTAAAATTATTAACCTAATGTGTCTTTGGACATTTGGGAGGAGCCAGAAGAAACCCACAGAGATACAGGAAAGGCACACAGAAAGGAACAAGCCAGGAGGGAGGTCTAAACTGGAAAACTGCTAAAAGCAGCATGATGCCTGCACCACATTTATCATTATGGATTTTATGTGAGAACACACTGAACTTGACTTTCACTTACACTGCTGAATTTCTAATTATATCATGTGCATGAATTCTGTCTTTGGATTTAACTTGATTATCCAGAAGATGCACTGAGTATAGAATCATTATTAGGCTTCCAATTCTGCTTACAGGTGCATGTTGAAGCCCCACTCGTCTGCTCGTGGTTCCTGAGAGTTTCTCCTGAATTTGTTTAGCGGTTTTTATTTGTTAGCTAAATACTTAAGTTTGGGTTTCTGTTCCAGTTTTTTTGGTATCCAACAGTAAATTATATTTCTGGTCATATTGATGAATCTTTAAGTCTCATTTTACACTTTATGGTGATCATAAACAAATACCATAAATTTATTTGAGCGTCTGTGTTTTGGTTCCCATTTATTTAATCTGTAGTTGCCTGTTTCCTGCCCTCCTTGTTTTGTCTTGTCCTTTTGTGTTTCCCTTCATTCATGTTCAGTGTTTGCCTGTCATGCTTTATGTCTCCTTGTTTAAGTTGTTTGCTCATTTCCTGTTTTACTTTGATAGTTGGTTTTCTCTTGTGTCTCACTTCCTGACTGTGTTAAGTACATGTACATGCGTCTTCTTCCCCACCTGTGTCTTGTCAGCCGTTTGTGTATGTACAGTCGTGTGTTCCTCTTTGTTGTATTGCCTGGATTAGTTCCCTTATGTGTTGCTTTGATTCATTTCTTTACCTTTTTTGAAGGTCTGCAGATTTCAGTTTCATCCTTTGGACTTTACTGAAAGCTCACTTGTTGTTCAGTCTCCAGGATCATGCAGCATCCTTTGAGTCATGATGGGGTTAACAAACAGGGCACAGAAGCTAATCACTCATATCACTCACTCATAGCAATTTTTACTCCCTTTACTCTAGACTTAGACAGGACTTCACTAATCTATAATACTTTACTTGTTGCTGAACTCACAATAGACATTTTAGAAAACCTTGCACTAGTTTTCCTGTTTTTCCTGCTGGCCATGCTAAGCAGGTGGGTCAGCTTAGCTCAATTTTGACAAATGGACCCTGAACTATTCACTAATAGCCAGCTCACTGTTGTCCGGGTTAGTGGATGGTTGGTGGTTCAACCCCTGGCTGCTCCACTCACAAAGAATTCTTGGGCAAGACACTGAACCCTGAGATGCTCCTGATGCATTCATCAGAGTGTGAATGTGTCTGAATGTTAGGTGGAAAGCATAGACGTATAAAAGCATTATACAAAACCCAGTCTATTTACTATTTGTCAATCTGTGGTCAGTAATGCATTCTGGGAGTTTGTCTTTGCACTTGCCTATGATTGAGGGGCCAATTTGCCCCTCTCCATCGTTCTGAGCCAGACCATAAGTAGATGGGAGAGCCAAGATACACTAAATTACCAAAAATATTCACTCACCAATCCAAAACATTAGATTCATGTCTTCTAATCACTTCCATGTCCACAGGTGTATAAAATCAAGCACTTAGGCAAGCAACCTGTGTCTACAAACATTTGTGAAAGAATGGGTCGCTCCCAGGAGCTCAGTGAAGTTCAGTGTAGTACTGTGACCGGTGTAACCAGTCCAGTTGTGAAATTTCCAAATATGGTAGCGAGGAAACCTTGTGGAAAGCCTTTCCCAGACAGATGAAGCTGTTATAGCAGCAAAAGGTGGGTCAATGTCATATTAAATGTATTGATTTAACACGAGATGTCACTCTAGTTCATATGGATGTAACAGCAGATGAACTAATACTTAGTATACTTTTGTTAGTGAAGTCACATCATGAGGCTCCAAGCTGAGCATTTTGCAGATCTTAGTGTTTTGAAATTGCTCCTGAAGAGGAAGAGCTGGAAACAAGGATACCCCACGCTCAGCTGGTAATGACCTGTGATTGACAAGTCCTTAACATATGACCACATTCTCTAAGGCCCTGCTTTCTGACTCTAATAAAGACAATCATTTAGAAAATGAACTTTATTATTTTAGGCAATATGATATGAAACTAGCAGCTGAACGAATAAAGTAATTAGGAAAGTGTGTACTGAGGTAACAGAGCAGGAGCTGAGGGCTGTTTTCCCATAAACTTCTATAAAATCAGTCTTTTTGCAGCCAGAGGCATCAACTGCTGACCATGACAGTGAAAGCAGGTTTAATGTACTAGTACCAGATACTAGAAGATGCACAAATAGTAGAATTCACTCACTAAAACCAGTGCACAGCCTCTTTGGAAAAGTACAATTAACAGCATAGCAGGAAATATTATTTGTGATATAAATGCCAAAAAAAAAAAAGGCAAAAAGGTGAAAGTATACTGTAGAAAGTAAAACTTCTCTGTATCAAACTGTATATTTTAGTCATAAAGGTGGCCATGGGAGTCCACAGGGATTGACTCAATTTTGGATTCAGCCTCAAGTGGCCACTTGAGGAAGTGAGGTTTTTGGCACTTTCTCACTGCATTCATATTTCAGCCCTGGAGGCTGCTGCTTGGGTTCACCGTTGCTCTCATTAAGGCTTACACTGAGTTGCAGATTATTCCCATAACAAAGAATCTAAACAGTTTAGACCCTGAGTTATTTTCATAAGTAATTTCCATGCAAAAAGTGCATATTCAGGCTACCCTCGTCTAAAACACTGACTTATCTAAATAGAAGTGTTAAGCACCTGCTGCTGCTCTCTCAACCTTCTCACAGAAATAAGAAGTCTGGCACTTTGACTGTGCTTTTTCTGTTTTGGGGGTGCAGAATAATCCAGCTTTCTTTTTTTTATTATGGGTTTTTTTCTGTCTTGCCTGCAATGATTGCCATTTCCCTCTTTGTTTTGGAACATTTGATGCCAATGTAGCCAAAAAGTGGGCAGGGGTGTATAGGTTTGAAGAAACAATGTTGTGACTAATGAGTCGCACAAATTAAAGATTTATCAGCGGCCTCAATAGACGTTAAAAGTGGGAAACAAGGACTGTGAAAAGCTGTTGTAAAGTGTTGTTGTAAAGCTTTGGGTGTCAGATGTATACTGCCATAACTACCAGGTCAAGGTTTTCTTCTTCTCACTCTGTAGTCTTCCTTTTACCACGGAATTATAAAATAATTACATTTTTTATCATGTTTGGAATTTCTTTCACTGTCACTGTATTAACTTATTTAACCTATTCATCCACTTATTACATACTTCTAAAAAGCATATTGCATTTCAGGTCCATTGCCAACATTTTTAATAACTGCATGATGATTCTGTATGATTTAGCGTGTACAGTAGTATTTATATAACAGGGGGAAAGGTGCAGAATGCACAGGAAAACATGCCCAAAAACACATTAAAATAATACACTACAGGCATTAATTGAAAGTACACTTCTTCCTTATTTCTATGCCAGATCTGTTGGCACATTAAATTAAACTAGACTATCAACTGACTGCATATGGTGGCTCTGGTCATCATGGTCCCTTACATTACTGCTTTAGCTTTGTCATAACAGTTTGTATTTCAAATTGTAGATTAGAAAAAAATACATCCACAGGTAGTAAAAAAAATCCAATATTCAAATTGGCCTAAAATAAAATATATTTTGCATATTGTCTGTACTGGCTCTACATAATAAGGCCACGACACTCTTTTTGCATTTGCATTTGTAATGAGATTTGTCTGTGTGGAAATAAATCAGAGTGCAATTTCATTTTGCATCATTTCAGCTGCAGCTATATCACTGCGCACCACAAGTGGATTCATTCGGAGCCTCAAAGGACGACATCAAAAGGAGGCCAAAAACTGTCTTGGAAGACTGATTAGTTTTGTATTATTGTAAAATTTTTTATTTTATTTAACCTTTATTTAACCAGGAATATCCCGTTGAGATCAAAATCCTCGTTTTCAAGGGAGTCCTGGCCAAGAGGCAGCACATTTCCAAACAAATACATACAAACAAACAAAGTTAAAAATTTACACAAAACAATTACACATTATTGAGGCAGTCTGTAGGCCTTTGAATAATAATAGTGTTAGGCTTCCTGAACATAATTACATTACAATAACTGGCTATATATATATTGCATATTCAGTAGTGCAAATTACGTATCAAACATCTTTAGGCATGCAAGTCATATAAAGATTTTAAAATGGAAATTTCAAATGGTCTTTTTGATTAGATTTCAAAAAGACTGATGTCACTGTTCCAGTTATCTACAGCGGGAAACATTGACTTTGAAGAGTAGGTAATGTTCCTGACTTTTTTTCATATTGATTTACTCTTCTGCTGCTCCGTGAACAATTTGCCACAAATGAGTAATAACGTAATTAATATTTAATACAGTTATTATTAACATTTATTATTAACTTAAACTTAAACTTAACCCTTTAAATCAGTTCCCATTAAAATTATTTGTCAAATTATCAGTAAGTCTCATATAAATGACAGGAACTGCTCATGAAGAGTTTTTTTTTTTTTTATGAAAAACAATCTGTTTGGAACAAAGGCAAGGGAAATGAAATGCTCACTTCCTACTAAGATTTAGATTTCTCAGTACTGAGATGGGATCAGTGATAATTGCATTAGTACTATATTCTGGTATTTAATGGGGTAATGTCTTGAATAAATAATTCACATGAAATGATTCAGATTTACCCCTCTGTTTGAAGCAAAGTCAGTAATAGATCGCCTATTTTGTGTCTGATGTTCTTAGAATATCAATATTGTTCCCACTAAGTAATCGTGCCTGCTAACTACCCTGCAGAACCTCCACCCATGCACTTTTTCAGTAGATGAATGGATGGGTAGGTGTGTGATGGATGGGTGGATTTTCTTTTTCCTAAGTAGCGCAGGTCAAGCAAGGTAGGCCTGAGGGCACGCCTCAAGTTCTGGTTCTAAGGTCTCCACTTGGCATAGAAAACCTCCAACGGAAGGATCCCAGGGGGCATAATTCAACTGTGAAGGAGCACAGGCTCTACACCGAGTACATGTATATGTCCAAGTTTCTCATATGATCGCTAAGGCTGGGCTCAGCCAGCCCATGAAGGAAACTTATTTTAGCTGCATATTGATGATCTCATTCTTTTGGTCACTACCTGTAGCTCATTAAAATAGATAAGAGTTGGAACTTTGCCTTCTGGGTCAGTGTCTTCCTCACTATGGTGCAGAACAATGCCTGCATCACTGCAGACACTTGTAGCCCAGTGGAATTGAGCTTCCACGCTCATTCGTTTTCCTTTTCTGCCTAATCTATTTTTTTATGATTCACTATAGTTTGTTTGCTCCATTTTGCTAAACATATTCTCTATTTGTCATGTCTCGTTTATAATATCCTGACAATAACTTGAACCTGGTATTCAGTACTTACTGCACAATCCACTTTGTATTGTCTCTGTCCTGTCTTTGTGTATCGTACAGTTAGTATTGAATAGTTATCATTATAGTATTGTATAGTTAGTAATTAGTACCCTTGTATCCCTTAATTTTACCGAAATTTAGCACGTTGTTTATTTGTAATTTCTAGTTTTATATCTCGTGGAGATATATCTTTTATATATTTATAAATGCACTTGGGGGCTTGGGGTGAAACACAATTTCGGTACACTGTATACTGTGTATATTGCTGTATTGACAATAAAGCTCTTGAATCTTGAATCTATTGGCTCAACTGTATGTCTATCAAGTTTATTTCACCTTATTGTCTTAAACCATACATGCTTGCATGTGATTGGTTAAGAGAAGTAGATCCCTCCTCCTCATGCTGACTGAGCTGCAGTGCATCGGGTAAAATGCTAGAACAAGCAATCCCTGATTAGTGAGGAAAAATACTTTCTGCAGTGGAAAAAATAACAGCCTGTAATCGGGATTTGATTCAGGAGGAGCAGAACGCAGTCACCAAGAAGACCGGAGGTTGTTTCTACGGGAATTGTAGTACTTCCGACCGTCTTGGTGAGTGTCATGAAAGTTAGCATTGCTAGCATGGTACCCGCTTTCCAAGTTGTGTGGGGGTGTGTCGGGTACGCACTGATGACGTTTTCACATCAGTGTTTGGAGGATTCTGATATTGTAAGAATATGTTTTATGTACAAGTTAATCATGTGATAGTCTTGTCTGAGCCAGCTTTATTCCACTTTAATTCCTTTTTATTCACCTGCGAAGGTTACTGCTGCTGCGGCAATGTGTAAAATGTGAAAAGTATCCCGTAGCTGGATAAAGAGTATTACACAAATCATTACAATTGTTCCAGAGGTTGATTTCAAACCATGAAAATGTGGTTTTGTACATGAAAAAATTATTTTAACGATAAATGCTGACTAAAACTTATTGTGAGGTGAGTTCAAGTTGTTTCAGAAAAACTTGATAACTTTCTGGTTAAAGATGATCAGACTTTGTAAACAACGGTTAAAACTTAATCAATTCTTCTGTTATGTGTTTTTCAGTGCAGACGTTATCAGTTCAATAGTGTATTTGCATTTTGCATAAGGATTGAAATAATGCGATGTTCATATGTTAAACATACTTGAATACATAAGTGTTTGTGTGAGCTGAATCCCAAAGCTGCATGCATTACGGGTTTTTATTGTCATGCAGGCTGGGTTTTGGTTTCCTTCCATCCCATTGGTGGTTATTCATGGACCTTTGATGTTGGAACTGTCCTCTGCGAGGAGATGGTGAGCAATCCCAGACCCTAGAATTCGTCTGCCACAAGGATCATCCTTCGCTCCTTTGAAGATTCACGGTTTGGTAGACCCCCCCCCCCCAGACCAAATAACAGCGCTGACAGTGGAAAAAGAACTAAGGGTGCACCCACTAAGACTTCTTTTCTATTTTTTTTCCTCTTGTCTTCTTCTTCAAGAAGAAGTGAGCTTGAGTTGACTTATTCTTCTGACTCTTGACTTGCGACTTTGGATCACTGACTCATGGGGGACTCAGAGACACTTGATACAGACTATATATGTGTGATTGTTTAGGTTATAAGTCGTTTTGCTGGCTATAGTTGTGTCTATGTTGCAGTGTTATCATCTGTGTGATAATAGTGTTCTCCTCAACTCACCTGTCTCCTGCAAATCATTCTCCCTTTAACGCTACCTGACGAACCTAGAACTGGCCCACCGCAGGGTACTTAGAAGCTCTGATTGCACACTGCATCAATCTATCCGCCTCTCTCACGTTCTGCTTTACAGTGACTCATGGGCCAGATCCAGAGATACTTTGCTCAAGATACTTCTTTGCTTGGAGAAGCCGAGATATGAGATTTGATTTGAATCCCATATCCCGATATAAAACATTTATCGTCCCGACAACGATATATATCACAAAAATTTTACATTTTCTGTAATTTCTCTAAATTCTGTGAATCTCGGGCAACTTGACTTGCGTGGACTGTTTTCAGCTGGGCGTCGTGTTTCAGGAATTGAATGTTTTGACCGATGCGTGAAACTACACATTTTTAGACAGAAGTTGCAACAGCTGCCATTTTCTTTGTGAGTATTTATTACACGGCGTCTGCTGGGAAAAGCCTGTTTTAACGTTTAAGTCTAAGGTTTATTTTGAGAACCTGGCGGCTACTTTTTGCTTGTCATCCGTAAACTCTCTCCATACTCTTTTACGTGACTCTTGTGTAGAAGAGGTTTGAGTCTGAGGTGGGGACCAGTCTCCTGTATAATTTGCATAGTACAGTTTTCTGGTCCGTGTCAGACTTTTCATAACCAAACCATGTCTATGCTACAGAGGTAGCCCCTCGTTTAGAAATAAGGTCCTCTGTTTGTTTTGACTGGTCCTTCTGTTTGTCATCATTTCAGTTTATTTTGAAAAATCTCAACAGGATATTCAGCTTTATTGTGAAAGGTTTATGTGGAAAATAAATAAGCGAACAGAGGAGCCACACGCTGGGTTTACCGTCGTTGTTGCAAATGACGACGTGTAAAAACACTCGCTTATCCGTCCGTAGTGTGATTATTTTAAATGTAAGAGAAAGAGAGAACTTTCATTAATATAGCCACTACAGTGACCATCAAAATGATGAAAAAATATTGCCATAAACAGTTTATTTTGCGACACCACAAAACAAACGATAGCATAAAATGAAACTATAGATGTTTTCATATTGTCATCCAATATATATCGTTATATCAGCCCTACCTGAGACCTGAAAATTCATCCCAGTAGCTTTACACTCAGCTGAAAACGGTCCCGGTGAACACTGAAAGTCATCTTCTAATGAAGCCAAAATAATCATGTCATCTGCAAAAAAGATCTGAGGTTCCCAAACTGAACTCTCTCCACTGTCCCTCTTGTCCATTATTATCATGAACACAGTAAGAGACAAATAACCTACCCTCCAGTGCCTCTTTTTGAAAATGGGAAACCCACTCCAGTCTGCCACTTCACAGTCCTCCACCAGAGCCTTCAGCACCTCAGAGTGAAGCTCATCCATTCCCAGTGTCTTGCTGCCGAGGAGCTTCCTGACAGCACCTCTGAGCTACAGGCTTTTTTCATTCAGCAGCTTCTCCAGAGTGACGTTCTCGTTCAACCCTTCGTTTTTACTGGGATGGTGCCAAAGTAATTGACGTTAAAAGAAATGCAGCTCAATTACATTTTATTTACTCTGCAACTGCAACTGTACTGTCTTCATACCAAGGTATAAATCCTATCGTATTAGAGACAAGACTTCCTATGAGCAAGTACTGGGTAATAGCAGGGAGGAAGAGCCTCATCTTCACAGAAGGAGACCTCTGACAGTACGAGGATTAGAGAGGATCGAGTATATCTGAGTCAATCAGGTGGTGTTAGGGGAAAGAAAAGTCAGAAAAGACACGCATGGAGAGATGATGAACAGCAAAAGCAGTGATATAGAAATGAAAAGAGGGGAAAGTGTTCAGTGCATAATGGGAAGTCCTCATCCGCCTGGGCCCATGACAGGGAAGTGACAGTTCAATGTCATTTACTCAGAACGAGTCAGAGCATCAACATGTTGTCACTGAATGGTTTTCAGTGCTCACTTTACTGAATTAAGGGAAAAAGTGTTTTTTATACATGTGTCAGTATCGACTACGTGCATTACTTTTTGAGTTCATCTTTACATCGAGGTGCCCCAGGCAGAAATTGTTAAATTGCAAAGATTTCCAAGCTATCTGGCCTTACTCTGACCTTGTTCCGTACTAATTCCACGGTGATGAAGAAAACTCTAACACCATACTGCCAAAGACAGAAAATCCGCATTGCTCTGATTAACATAAGGTATATGATTACTGCGACGAACGAGAGGATTCGCTTTCTGATTGAAGGATGAATATTCTATTTATATGGCACCTTATTAGAGGTTATCTGATGTGAGGGTATTTGAAACAGATCTTTAGGAATACTATAATGCCACACATTATCAACCAACCAGTTGAAATCTTCCGTTGCACTGGACAGAAGAGCTACAGGGCATTGTATCAGAAATACTCAAAGCAGTAAAATTGAGGGAAATTATATAAACCTCACATTTTATGAAACATTAGCAGGCATCACAGGCTGTATTACATCTCTGCGGTGGCATGTCGCTTCTGAATCTTTAAACTTTGTTTCTTACATCCTTTCTAAAACAAGTCTGAATAGTCTTCTTGATCAGAGCATCTGGACCACTTTTGGACTGAATGATAAACTAACAGACAAAAATACATTGGCCCATAGAAACTTATTTTTTGAAGGGCATTTTCCCCATGCAATACTGAGCAAACACCTATCAAAGCGGGGCGACTAATGAATAGGTCTACGGCTTGGCCTTCCTTGGCAGAGTATGGAGTGTTTGAAAAGAGAACTAACTGAATGGCATGCGTTCACGTCAGTGTTTGCATACAAAGAGCTACACTTGTTTTCCTGTGCCTGACTGATGTGTGACAGACCCAGAAAATAAATAAATAAAAGTATAGATTCTGCATTTAGATGTTGGCACAAAAGATGTTTGAGAATGAGTCCCTCAGCATGGGATCTAAACATCAGCTGAACAGATCTGTGAACCTGCTGCCATCCCAGTTTCATGAAAAAGGTTCAAAACGTGTATGCATATCTACATTTCTGTTCAAATAGTTTTGTCAATAATGAATAATTATTGTCTTTAAATAATATTTGTTTTTTTATGGTTATTTACACTGTTTAGTTTTTATTCATCGTTTCTGTGAATTTCCATATTATGTGAGTTTCTGTATTTCATACTTATTAAATCTACATACAATAACATAACTGCTATTCGATTCCCATTGATATATTTTTTTGTGATATTTGCTTTTGTTTCTGTAACTGAGTTCGCTGCTGGGTCAAGGCTGCTTAGTCTGCTCTTTGACTGCTATTCTGCTGTTGTTCAACTCAGCTACACTCAGCCTTTGTGCTTTTGTGTCTGCATGTTTGAAGTAAACATCATTTAGATATCTGGCTGAAACACTGAAGCATTATCTTTGATTTTGGACTGTCTACAATTGTAGCTGATTATTATCGTTTTAATACATAAAGCTTGCGGAACAACTCGAGTTAGGCTCATATGGAATCATTTAAACTCTATATTTCAAATGTTTAGACTTGTGCATATCTTTCTGTCCATTTGCTCCCCTTCTTGATAAAGTTGGGATAATTATTGCAAATACCTGGCTCCCCTCCCACCTGTCACACAGATGATGTGATTAGTAATAAATCCTTCCAGCTGAATGATGACATACTCCTGAAACATATTCATGTAATCGTAGCAAAAGATCTATTAGGATTCTGGTCTGATAGTAAAATATTGTCACTTACCAGAGAAAATAAGCTACCCTCAGAGTGGGACACGTGTGTATTGTGTAACAAATATTGATAGCACTCATGTTTTGATGCTGAGGGAACCAAATTCATAGGGCTAATTGTCAAAATACCTCTTCCCACTCAAGCACTGCAAGACTTGAGGGTACTTGTTTGCCTCTTCTGCTCTGATGATACAATAACTCCAAACAAGTTTGCAGCCTCAGGAGTGATGCCTCTCACGCAGTATGTGTGTGTTCCTGGGCTCATACTTCTTTTTCTCGCTGCGAGAGCAGAAAGCACGTATAAAGCTTTTAGCAGTGTTACCGTGATCTAATAGTGCATTTTCACCTTTATGCCTCACTCGTAGCTTGTTACATTTGTTGCTTTATGTTGAAATGTGTCACATGAAAGGGCAGGTGGTATGTTATGATTGAGCCACACATGTATTTTACAGAGTTTGCACCTCGTAACAAAAGGCGACTCCTCAGTTGTGCTGTAGGTGACCTTGCGTACCCCAAAGCAACTACTGGTAAAGCAAAGCAGAGCTGCAGCTCACCTGCTTATGTCACAGGTAAATAATGCCTTTGAAACCCCAGCAGTAAATAAATGATGGCAGCCAGTCAGGGGTCTGTTGATTCAAGTTGAGCATTAGCATTTCTACTCCCTGTTAATGGCTGACCCGGTTTTCCCCTAGTGAGGACTAGCGAGCGTGCCGGCTCGTAGATAACAACCTGTGTTAATGACAGGGAGCCCAGCCAATCCCCCCACTGTGTCTTGGGCTAATCTGCTTTGATTACCTTTGCTACCATCTCTATTATCAACAGATTTCAGTCATCAACAAGGAATTACATTAATGCCACTTCCTGTGACCCAGCTGCACGGAGCATGAGCGTGTGTGTGCGGGTACGTTTGTTAACATGTGTATCCCCTCGGGTGAAAGGTTTGGAGCCAAAGGTTGTGAGAGTGAAGATTTTTAAATGAAGTAACACCCACTGGCCTGACATTAGGTGTTTTCTTCTCTGCAGAGAATCGTACGCTGAGCGCAGGCAACTCGCTCAGCCGGAGATCAGCTGGTCCCAGAATACACGGGAATATAAGACACCGCTAGAGCTCTCTCAGATCATTTAGTATTATTTGTGCATTTGAGGAAAGATGCAGAGCAGGAAATCTGTGGATGTGTGGCAGGCGGGCACAGACACGTCTCTAGTGGCTATGGGAGAGCGTACCATGAATAAATTTAGCTCTGTCCCCAGGAGATTGCCTTCAATCACGAAGCATAAGGTGTCAATGCGGCGCCCTGTGTGCATGCACCAAATTACCTTCCACCAGATTGCTGAGCTGGGTCTAATAGGAATAGGGGAACAGACTGAAGAGGATGGACTGCTAATTAATCTGGCCAAAGTCAGAGCCCATGTCCTGGGGCTGCTGTCAACTGGTCAAGTTGAGGCCAGGGATGGATACACATGCTGTCCAATAAGCAAAAGTATTTACTAGGAGGGCTTTCTAAAACATAAACGCACACAAGATCTGCAATCCGTGTTCAAAAAAACAAAAAAAAATGTAATGATGAGGTTGACGTAATCGAATGTTTATGGAGTGCCAAACCCCAGAAGCCCTGTAATGCAGACTATAATCACCAATGTGTTTGTGTAGCATAACAGCAACGAATGTTTCCAGTAAATTCTATGGTGTACGAACCATAACATTAAAGGCCATATCCAGTATTCAGCACAAGCTGAAATATTAACATGTCAATTTACATACAAATTTTCAGGCATCTAAAAGCGAAAAAACTCTTTCCCAAGCCATTTTCCCATTTTGAATAATAGGTGGCTTTCTCAGATCCAGTTGATTGACTAAACAAAGACATGACTAGTGCATTAAAGCAATTGTTTATTGCCAGTGAATCATGGCATATGTATAATTTTGCTGTAAATGGTTATTAACCGATACAGAAACCATGGATTTGTGTAATAGCTGGTAATCATTCTACCTCAGGATGTATTTTCTACCTCATACGCAGGGTTAAAGAATTAGAGTGTAGTCAATTACATTTAGCAGGTCACAGAAATTGATTTACTGCCTAAGGAATTTTTTTTTTCCAGTTGGGCTCTGGCTCTGTGGTGGCATTCTGCTCACATAATCAAGGATGAGCGTTGCCTGTCTACCCAATCTACTACTTGGTCCCACAGGGAAAAATGACTTGCAGCAGGAAAACCTGCATGAATACTAATTCACCTACTTGGCTTTAACAGCTTTTGCAAGCCAGTCTCATAGGAATTTGTAGAATATGATGCCTTTCCATCTTTCCATATTAATTACCCCAATTGAAAATAGGGAGAGCAAAAGATGGGCATGGAGGACGAGAGTGACAGAGGAAGAGCTACAAGGAAAGAGAGAGATGGAATCATGGGAATAGCTCTAAGCAGGGACTCTGCTCTTCATTCTAAATGCGGTTAATTATAATGTGATTTGAAGCATCTCGGGCAGAAATCTGGCAATCTAGATTTGGAGCTCTCTGACCAGAGCCCCGGTTTGGGTCTCTTCATTAAAGCTCAACATAGCGGCCCTTCTCGTGTTCTCAGCTTAAGGATCACAGAAATGGGATTGAGGCTGGAATAAAGCTAGGACACAGGAGTTTGTTCAAATGTGCGACACATGAACTCGTAGTCCTGTAGTGCCTTTTAAAATAACTTTAGCCAATAACGTCACTTGCCAAAGTGTATTTAAAAATCAAATCTTGCAGTTGAATTAAACAGAAAAACGTATTATTTTAATAAAAACTAAATATATATAAAAATAATTATAGGATTTGCTGTACAGCTGATAGATCTTCATGTTTGTGCAGATGTCATTGGGATAGCCAGAGGCAGTCTTTGTAATTCATTTAAATATGCGTTTCTTAGTGGCGCCTACACGAGTGGTAACAAGGTCAGTGCAGTTAAATATGTCTTAGTGGTACATGTTTTTAATATCAGTCCTTTCTTCTGTATGAAAATGATTTGCTCTTTATGATTATGAGAGTAAATTTTCCTTGATCAGATGCATACAGTGCATCCTTTTCATATAATGAAAAGTAAGTAATAGTTTTCCTATTCCACTGCTATAAACATCAGAGTGCATTTGCAGCGTTCAGTTGTGCCCTGCACCCTGTCACGGCAGATGGCCCCGCCCCTCCCTGAGCCTGTTCTGCCAGACGTTCCTTCCTGACAAAAGGGAGTTTTTCCTTCTCACTGTCACCAATTGCTTGCTCACAGGAGGTCATTAGAAGGTTTGGTGTTATTGAACTGTCTCTACCTTACAATAAAGTGCCTCGAGTTACTGCTAGGGCTGTGCGATATGACCAAAATCTCATATCCCAATATAAGAATTCTATCGTCCGATAACGATATAAATCACAAAAATGTAAGATTTCCTGTAAATTCAGTGAATCTCGGGCAGCTCGACTTGCGTGAAGTGTTTCCAGCTGCGCGTCATGTAGCTGGAGTCGAGTGTTTTAACCGATGCATGAAACGATACATTTTTAGACATAAGTTGTAATGGCCGCCATTTTCTTTGTGAGTATTTATTACACGGCGTGCTGCGGGGAAAAGCCTGTTCTAACGTTTGAGTCTAAGGTTTATTTTTTAGCACCTGACGGCTCCTTTTTACTTCTCATCCGTAAATAATCTGCTCTTTCACGTGATTCAGTTTATTTTGAAAAGTCTCAACAGGATCTTGAGCTTTATTGTGAAAGCTTTATGTGGAACATAAACAAACGGACACGCGATGGTGTTACCGTCGTTGTTGCTAACCACAACGCATAAAAACAGGCGCTTGTCCGTCCGTAGTGTGGTTATATTAAATATAAGAGAAAGAGAGAACTTTAAGAAAGTAATATAGCCACTACAGTGACCATCAAAACGATGAAAAAATATTGCCGTAAACAGTTTATTTTGCGACACCACGAAACAAACAATAGCGTAAAATGAAACGATAGACGTTTTTATATCGTCATCGATATATATCGTTATATCGAACAGCCCTAGTTACTGTTTTATAAATAAAATTAAATCGAATTGAGAAAGAACTCTACATTACTCTCCTGCAGTAGTAATTTGCTAGTGTTCAGGCAGTGGTAGAAAAGCCATTGTACAATCAGCAGCATCTTTCCTGTTAAGACTCCTTAGATGTTCAGTGATGAACACATCGACTGCAGGATCATGTGGTTACACGAAACAGAATTGTTTGGATGTTTAGTGGATTTCTGCAGTCAAATATTATGAAACTGATGGTTATTGACTGAAGTAAAAGAGCAGTTACCTAAAACTTGCACGTTATTATACAAGTAGACACTTTGATTTTAGCAAGTCACCTAGACTTATTTGAAAATGCCACAAAGATAACATAAAAGGTTCAAAATGTGAAATTGCAAATTATTTGTGGATTTTTGTCATCAGTGTCATAAAAACGTTCAGAGAACAGTCATGACCATAATAGTGTGAGGTTGCATTTCATTAACTTTAATACAGTTTATTGGTAAAAGCACAGGACACCACCACTACAGGACTTGGGCACCTTGCAGTCACCGAATCAACCACGAACTCCTGTGCATACTAATGTATCCGAGAGTCAGATGTGAGAAAATCAGTCCGACAAGTAAACCTTAGACCAAATTGTGAAATGCAGCAGGACAATGACCTCAAGCACGGCAGCAAATCTCCCCAGTCAGAGTCCAGACCTGACTGAGAAGCTGTGGTGGGGCTTTAAGAGAGCTGTGCATAAATGAATGCCTCAAGCCTTAATGAACTGAAGCAACATTTTAAAGAGTGGTCAGAAGCTCCTTCACAACGATGTGAAACACTGATACTCATGCAAAAATAAATCCCTTCCCCCTACTGCTAAAGATGCTACAGCAAGCTACAGAATCATGCAGTGCACTTACCTTTTACACACACGGCTTCTGCATTTTAAATTTTAGTTAAATAAATAATTGCATAGTGTAAAAGGTCACGTGTTGCTGTTCATATGAAGTTCTAACCCCGATAGGTGTCAGATGGCTTTTATTACATCCTGTTACATGAAACCTTGGACGCTGACTGCATAAACAGTTTATCATATTGAACTCTAAACTCACAAATATAATGTCTTTGTTATTTCCAACAACAAATGATAATTTTTCGCATGAGGAAGCCAACATGTTGTGTTTGCAGATTGTGAACAGTCTTAGTGCAAGGGACCTCTGTTTTTTTTTTTTTTTTTACACGCCCAGGAATGCAGACCGTGATATGTATTCTATGATGCTGTAGTGAAAAAAAAATATATTCTTGTAATGAAAGATCAAAGTCCCATGGACATGTAACATCCTTCCATAAAGACGGTATCCAGCTGTAGATGGGAGCAACTCTGCGCTTTTATATATGCCCACTGAAATCCTCCCTAAAGCATCATCATAATAAGGGTTTTAGGCGTCCAAGCTGAACAGATTTTCACTTGGCCCTTTGTGTCAGAGAATCTCACCTGGCCTTTGGAGTGGGGACAGAGGGGAGCAAACCTTCCTGCCCTGACTATGGAGAGACAGCCTTCCTCTGTAACCCACTCTCATTCACAGACATCATTCATGTGCAAATCATTCTTGGACCTATTGTTCACCCACTGCGCTCTCAGATACTTGCTGAATCAAGTGATAAATGTAATGGCAGGGCTGGAGATATGTTTCATATTGTGAAAAGGTATAATAAGACTTATCGGAGCACTCGCATTTGTTGAAAGAGGGAGAACCAACTTCATGCAACTAGCTGGAACAATAACCAACTTCAATTTCTGAAGAATAATATATTTTTTGTTGTTCTATTTGACACTACAATCGAACACATATATTCAGCCTTCAGTGAAGGCACTACAACTGTAGCACTGTTGTTGCAGTTGTCCAAACTCTTGCCCTCAAAAGGCTACAAATGATCCATTTTAGTATGAAGGATGGCAGTAACATAAAGCTCCTAGATAAAAACTGTTTTTACAAATATCAATCAGTCACATTACAATTTAGGCGCTACAGTTTGCTAATCAAGGACTGTTTAAAATACCTCGACCACTTTATTCTACTTTAATATTAGCTGCACTGTTAGAAGAAATTTGGGGACGCCCTACAGACAACACTGAAGGTAATGTGACAAAATTCCCCACGATGAAATCAGACATTGAAAAAACATGAACAAACATGCCGAACGGAGGACATGTTGGTGTCACAGCAGGAAGAGCAGTGATGAAATTGATCACATTAAACAACAGCAATCGGTTTTGGTGAGCTAGCTCCGGGGTCCTGCTACACAAGCTAATGTGTAAATGAAATTGAGCATAAAATCAGTTTTTTCTTTTATGAGAAATCACAACGTCTGTTGTGAAAAATCTAACATCTGTAACCCTCGTAAGTTAAAGGAATAAGTGATCATTTGCAGAAGGAATATTACGCTGCGAGTATAGGAAAAAGAGATTAAAGTCCGTCAGTAGTTTGTCTTCCTCTCAGCCTTTGTCTATGTCCCACAAAGCCACCCGAGTAATTTCTCAAGGTGTTGATTCCACAGACTGCCACCCCTATACACGTACAGTGCTAACTGTGGTGTAGAAACGGGCAGTAAATAACAGCCGCCCTTATGCACACTGTATCAGTATTTTCAAACTGCATCAACAAAGGCCGATTAGAAGTTGTACTCGCGTTATATTCTCCTGAACAGAAACAACTGATGTAGCTACAGATAAACTGCAGAATTCAAGGTGCAGGTAGCAGCAGGGCATTAATCGTGTAACAAAAGTCTCCGAGACGCAGGTCTATCAAGCCTTCCTAACAAAATGAACTGTTTTTGTTTCAGCGTTCAAGGGCAAAATCACTAATCCCAGCCAAAGTAAACAGTTTACCAAAAACTGTTGATCGGTGGAAGATTGTTTAACGCAATATAATGGTGCCGGATCTCTTTGAAAGAGCTGAAGCCTGTGTAATCAAAAGCAAAGCCTTTTGTCTCTTTAGCACACATACCAAAGAAGCTGCCGAAGAGGCCACATCAGAATGAATGAATATTTAATTGAGGCCTATTGAGGCAGAAGATCAAAATGACCTTGCTTTAAATGATTATTCACTGATAAAAATAAAAGTAGGGTAGGACAGAATGGAAGCTGTACACTCAAGAGCCTTTTTCCAACGCTGTTCAACAATTGAACATGGAGATCGAGCGCACGAGACAATTTCTCTTAGAATGGTGGACAATGACCATATGCAGCCATGAGGTACTGTTGGTTGTGTGTTGAAGTGCAATTACATGATGGTGTCTCCGTTTTTTCTCTTTGTGCACTAGGTTAGTTTGGTTTCTGATAAAGATGAATATACTGGCACCGCTCTCGCTCCCCTTTTTACCAACTGCTGTTGTGTAGCTGGCTTGAGATGCGTGGTCCTCGTGTTCGATCGGTACTGCAGTGTTGCTGTCCCCAGGTGTCACACTTTAACCTTTGTTGTATATGGTAGCTACAGGGATGGCGCTATGGGGATGCGTAAAGCGTGAGTCACAGTACTCTATATAAAAATATAACGTGTCCACACGTTACAAATAGACGTTGTTGTGCATGTTATTGTTGCGCTTGCTTATTTTGTTAATCCGCATTACAAACGGTAAGAAGTATTTCTTTGGAAATGAGCTACTACTGATCTTTTGCATTACTACAAATTACTGTTTCACTTTTCAAGCCATTATTGCTCTCGTCTTTAGCCTATGCAGCCGTGGACCTTTTCCACAATGAAAAAAACTCAAGGAAAGAGAAAATTGAAGCGTTCCATAAGTCTGACATTGCTTCACACAGATGTTCTGTTTAGGGTTCCTTTGACAATTGTGCTTTTTTATTTCCATCTGAAAGGAAATGTGCTCACAGTCAAGCAGTCTCTCTGCGCTTTGGTTTCACATTGAACCAGTGGGAGTAGTTTGATTGGTTATACTTTAGCTGCCATGCTATTACTGTGATCAAGGACAGCTGACTCTACATTTGATAACTTCACATTTGATAAAGAGACAAAACCTTGAGTTCCTCATTTTATAGAAACACACAAGGAACTGAAGAGTCTAGTCCCACCCATATAGTTTTTCATCAATTCCAATGTCAGTCATGTCAACTCGCACAAGAATCCACGTCTCACAATCATACTATGAAAACAAAACCGAACGCAGCCACATGAGAGCAAGAACGCCTCTCAGGACTGTTTTAAAATGTCATATATATAAATAACCATCAATACTGCGGTTAACATGCAATTACAAAACATCGTTATTGTATTTGTAAGGATCGTATGGATTCAGGGACCTCAAAGGAAGATGATGTTTTTACATGAATGCTCTCAGTATCCATGTACCATTGCACTTTGACACTTGTACATTGTGCGGGGCTCGAGTTTAGCAACTGAATCACTCAAGGTGAAAAATGTGTATTTATGTATCTATTCATAGTTTTCATCACAGGAATTTTAGGAATGCTAAAAGTACGCCTTTCTCCCACTGTCCGCCGGCTATTTTTACTGGGTTTGTTTAGCCAAAATGGTGGATGGCTGTTAAATTTGATGGGGCCAAATGGCGCAATCCCTCCTTCTCCATGACAACCCATGTTATCAATGGTGAGTCATTAAACTCATACTGAAGATATATGTTATTGTTTTAGCGTTGTCTCTACTGCCCCACAACACTGACTACAGTACAGTTACCCTGAAACTATAATTACTGGATCATTGCTACGGCACTTTGGAATTTCTTGCCCTTCAATTCCCAAATGATAGTATTATTGACCAATCACATCTCAAATAAAAGCAAGCATCTGCATTTTTGTTCACATTCAGCCTGTAAGCAAAGGGATTCCCCCACAAAAGACTTACTCAAAATAATTTAAGTAACTAAGACAGACATTTTCCATCTTTATGCATCATTGCAATAATCTCCATCAGGACCAACACAAAACATAAAACCACTGCAGCTCCATCTAATGCCTGAATGTGATCGGGTGTGAAAAAATCTTAAGTGCAAGATAAAAACATTGCCCTTCCTCCCATACCGGTGTGAAAACGCAGGCGCTTTAGAAAGAACGAGCTGAATATTATCACCATCGCCTCCGTGTCACGCACTCGTAGAAGTTCTTTATATATTTAAAAAAATAATGTTTCTGTGTTAGTACACATTAGTACAATATAACTCCACTTTCACCGTGAGCTATCTGTCGCACACAAGTATCTGTTGACATGCTCCTTAACATGGATATTATGTTGGGGAGCCTTTTTAGCCAACTCCAAATTATTCTGCCAGTCCCTTTCCTGTGGTGGGTCAGGGCTGTCTGAAGCCATTATTGGTAATGAATGTGGAGTCCTACTTTAAAAGGTTCAGGCATGTAAAGTCACCTAAAGCTGACTAATGGAATCCTGCTGACACTGAATGCCAGGGGCTTTTACCACCAACCCAGAATGGTGGTTTTGGAAATTTACACCACAGACATAATGAACTATAAATGTAAACCTTGGAATGTAGCCTCCCACGCAGTAGCTTTGAGATATTAATAGATACAGAACATGCAATATGCTGGAAAATCATAAATTGTAGCTCCATTGTGTGCTTTCGGCATAAATTCTGCTACTTGTGGCTTATTTACAGAGAAATGTAAACACGTCTTTGCACTTCTGAGGCTTAAGGAAAATTATTAAAGAAGCACCTGCGAAAATATGTGCAGAGCGTTTATTAGAGGCTGAAAATATTCAGAGTTTGTTAGTGCTGCAACACTTTGTGCCCTGGGAGATGGGCCTCTTCAGCGGGTTCACAGGTCGCGCAGAAGCGTGCAGAGTGGCCATTGTGCTTTGTCATTTCACAGGTGACTCACATCACTACACTCGAGCATGCTGGAGGTAGAGCACTCGGAGATGCTTGCGGCATTCAAAATGCATGATTTTCAGCCTAGTGCAAACAAATCGCTTTAAAAGATCAGTTTAATCTATTTCGAGCTGTTATTATGAGCTGGGAGAGTTGTTCAGATAAAGAGACTGAAGCAGGGTTAACATCAGTGTGTTGGACAACTCTTCACATACTTTACCCAGCGTGAGAGCTGTCAACTTTATTATTTGTTTTTATGATACAGTGTGCATACGATTTACAATGCAGACCACTAAAATAATGGTCAGCGGGTGAACTACCACGAGTCAATCTGCTGCAGATTTTGCAGTGATATAATATAGTACATTAAAAAAATATCTCGGTGGAAATATCACTCATAGAAGTCATAAATGGCATTGGTGTTGAAAGGTTGAGGACGCAAGGCTGCTTCAATCTCAGAGTTGCTGTCATCCGATTGACCCCAGAAATCTATACAGAGAGGTACAAAGAACAAAACACAGGATTACATTATTGTGGCAGAATGCTCACTCCAAGCTTTAAATGGACCGTTACTGTCGACATCTTGAGAATAAGTATTTTATTTCTATACTCACTTTGTAAGCATTCCAGTAAGCTCACCTTGACAATCTTAACATTCTTCCTTTTACACAGTTTATATACCAATTAGCCATAACGTTAAAACCGCTGCCAGGTGAGCGTGTCTTTACAACCCATTGGTCTTCTAGGAAAGCTTCATTGCTGACATTCACGTCGATGTTTTTATACTTAAAACTTTACAGACTGAACATGGCTCCGCGGCAAAGCGCTCCCTGACAGCAGCAGCCTCTCCCAATGCAATAATGCGCTCCGCCAAAACTGCTTTGAGGAAACCGCGCCGAGCACCGATGGGACAAAGGTGTCATGGTGACAGAAGGGGGTCTGAACGTAATTATAGTCAGGTGGTTTTAATGCTGCAGCTCATCGGTGTATGTGTTTAATGTAGGTCTTTTGTGCTTGGAGAATTTTGGGTCTGATCAAAGCTGTACATGTACAAAAAAATCAACCAATAACTAATTAATAAAAAAATTCTGAGCTTGGCCAATAAGAATCCAAACTGTAGTTCATTTCAAATTAGGACAATTTCCCCTTCATGATCATCTCCTTATGCATCTTTGGACCTAGAGCTGTGCACTGTGAATTCCCTAGGATCAGTTTGTCAGTTCAGAGTCCCACGCTGAGACAACTCAGGAACATTTAACCAAAACCTGCACTGTGATACCTTTGTTTCCAAGCATCTAATGCACTGAAAATAGGGAGGTCTCCTTTGCTCCACTGACACAATTCTCTCAAGTCATTTGCAGATTTGCCTCCCTGCAATTTGTTTAATTCCCCAAATTTGAAAATCAAGTTAAAGCACTGCCGATTTTACACAGTGGAGAAGATCCAGCTCGCGCTGCAAATGGAGACAGTCGATTCAGTGAAATCAAATGTAGCAGCACTGATTAAGGTGGCCTGGTGGTCCATGGGAACTTTCTGATTGCAGCTCGTATCATAACATTAAACATCGTTTTGCCACTGTAGAGTCAGCAATGTTCTCTCTGCTTATTATTTAGAGCAGTACCTTAAATGCCTCAAAGTTCAGGGCTTTTGTTTAAGTTGACAAAGACACAGCATGTCCCCTAAAATAAAAGCATTTTAGATTTTTTTATTAATTGAGTTGGTAGCGCTTGCTTCAAATTAATCTTTTAGGAACCTGACTTGGCTTCATGGTCACATTTTATACAGACATCCTCAAAAAGGTACAGCTGCATTTAGAGAGAAATTTAATCAAATAGATGGTATTTTTATGAAGCTTAAATTTATGAATAATTTCACAGATGTAAACACATGGATTCTCTATGGTAATCCGTTTGGTGTCATTAACCTCTTTTTGACACTGTGTTTTCACTTAAATGAAATAATTTAGTGTACACTCACCTTTTGACTGTAGCGTAGAATGAGCCTTTGAGCTTGCCTTCTCTCTCCTGGAAACACAAAGATAGTTAATAGCCTTGTGAGGTTGTGACCCCAGGCTCTCTTTGAGAGAGATTTACTTTTTCACTGCTGAAAAAAAGGAAGAGAAAACTAACATGACCAAATACTGCAAGTGAAATACGTCAATTCAGATATCAGTCTTTGTAATCAGGTTACGGACTACACACAAACTAACCAAAGCAGTACATTTTGTGTATAAAGTCACAAAGGTAAAATAAATCTTGTCTGAGTATAATAAAACACACAGACAAATAAATCAGTCCAACTGGCATACGTACAACAACCAAAACAGACTTGCGTGAAGACGCCTAATTAATTCCAAAAGATGATATTTAATGGCTAGAACCATCGTGGCAAAGGGAACTTCCTTGACTCCTGTGTAATTGTGCCAAAGGACTTCCACAAGGCCCTCTTTATTCAAAAATAGTCCAAAGACAGGGTTGCCAGGTTCCCATAGCTCTGGTGATATCGCTATGTAAATGTGTGACCTCCGAAAAGGCTTTGATCTGCCTCGATGCATATGCAATAAGGCCCCCTGTTCCACTTTTAAAGGCCTCCTCTTTAATTTACATCATCACAGAGCCTATTCAAAAGCCCACAATGTATCCTCCTCATCGCCCAGGTTAGCATACACATCCATACTGCTTATTTGTTGGGTCTCCTATATTTGATTCTTTCTTATAAAAAAAAAAATGATGCAGAGTTTCAAATAGATGAAAAATCTCGTCCGCTTTTCCATCTGCATCAATTCAAACCTGTGACCTCTTTGATTGTCACCCTCTCAATCACCCTCATCTCCTCATCACTCCCTCTTGGCACATGTGACTGTACATTGAGTATAAGGACCAAATTGCTCTGGCTGCGTTCCAGTTGCTATTTTCTAAACTTAAGACCGAATGAGAGAACAAAGACGCACCTCCCATTCCTAACTGTGAGCAGATTGCTCTGTGCTACAAGCTATATACCGCAGAGCCAGTCTAATTACTAGCATATAACCTTTACATTCATATGCTGATAGGACTTCCTACAGGACGTTTGGATGACTCGTGCATCTGTTCAGAGAGAATACTGAACCTCTGGCACTTAAAACGCAATAAAATCAAAGCAGGGAAGCAGTAAGGAAAGCAGTGGGGGGAGAAAACAAAAGCTATGGCCCGAGAGCAGATAATCAGCCTGCCTGCAAACTGATGGTGAACTGAATGTAAGAGCTGTGGATTTCCAAAATGTGCTTATTCGTGTAGAAATATCTTGCTAAATACACACATTTATGTAAATAAAGATCATTCATCTTTTTTTTTTTATTGTGGCTTAAATCTAAAGTGCTATTATTGATTTTTAATATATCCTCAAACAGTATTTAACCAATGATGATACTGTGTTATATACTGGTTTGTCTGACCATGCTAATAGAGGAACTGCATCGATAAATTAATTTGTGTTAATGTGTGTTTAACACATTAACACCTTCTGTCTGTATGGTGCATAAAATGAATTACCTGCGTTATTTGGAGAGAACAGGATTTATTTTCCTTTGTTTGCACTGCAGCACAAAAATCATGATGGACACAATGAGGAAATCCAAGTGTTATCACGATTCAGCTTTCTAAACTGAATAAAGTAAAAACATTAAACTACGGCGAATAGTGTATCCATTTACAACGGTTAGGCAACAGATCCCAGCCGGACCCTGCAGCAGCAAAAATACAGCAATAATCTATACCATTACTTCCTCTCCTTTGCCACAATAATAGCTGTTACAGCGAGTAAATTGAGCTTTTCTTTTCTCGAACTTCCCCTCGGGATGGGAATGGCCTATCAGCTGTTCCACTTCAGTGAGGGACAGGACTGATTTCAAGACGGGTCTATTACCATAGAGAGCCCAGCCTGGATCTCACCTCACCAATATAATATTCAGTTTCCGTAAACATTTATGCCAGTTCATCTTCTGCTGAGTTTCCCTTAATTGAGGCAATGATCTGAATATGTAAGACTGAGCTGGCCAGTGTTTTACAGGCTCTGCCACACAGAGGTGAATGTAATGTGTAAAATGATGCAAATTACAGCTATTGTAATGTTCTTTTTCAACCCCGCACTCATTCGCTTTTCATGGCCTTTGCAGTTGTTTCATATTGTTGTTTATCTCGTGTTTTAACAGTTTTTTTGTCTACTCTGCATTAGAGTTCAACATAACCTTTAAAATGTATGAGCTTTATATATATTTGACACACATAAGTATTTCTCTTCTTGTTTATTTTTTTTGTTAAGTAAAACACTTGTTTTTCAACGTATGATAAATTTACACGTGTGTGTGTGTGTGTGTGTAGTTTTACATTTTTATATTTTGCGTTATGACAATACATTGTCTGTCATTACAATACAAACGTAATGACAATGTGTGAAATATAAAATCTGATAAATATAAAATTTACACACACATTGTAAGAACAGAAGTTGGTATCATCAGCTAGAAATGACACACTTCTTTAAGATTAACACAATCTCAAAGACTATTCTTTACATTTTGCTCTTCGTGCTATTTTACTGCTTTACTGTTGTGTGCTGTATTAGCCTGTGGTAGTAGTTCAGCAAGTAAGTATCTAGTCTTCTACCACACACATACAAAAAAGCTACTGCTTTAGCTCTTGGCATAAAAACCATGTGCATGCTCTAGAGCTGAAGGAGCGCAGAAATGAACAAAAGCTACAGTCGCACAATAACTGAAGTAGATTGACTATAGTATGCACTTTATAATAACAAAACCTTTATTATAGTTAGATGGCAATACATCAGTTCCTCAAGTATAAGGATACAAACCATCCTCACATAGACTGTAGTAGTTTTGTGAGCTGCAGCTAAAAAGAATAAAGTCTTTTTGAAACCGTTGAAGCTGTATTTCACTTATGACCAACAGTCACATTAGGGAATGTGAGGACTACTGGAAGAAATTATGCTTAGCAAGAATTTAATACTGCTGCTGATGGCTAGAAAATTGCTTTTATTTACCCCGTCTTTTTTAAGCTCGCCACCCACACACACACACATCGTAATAACACAATAGCACTTTTGTGCAAGGACAATCATGTTACCACATATTTTACATGCAGAAACTGGATTAGTGAAATTGAATAATGAAAAAAAATTGGCACACTTCTTGTGGATTAACACAGTGATTCACTTATGTGAGAGTACCTGGGATTTCTGCAACTGTGTTTTAAATAATTCTCTGCTGTGTTGTTTGTAAAAATCCTACGTTTGACTCTGTGAGCACCATCTCGATCCAGTTTTATGGAATATTTCTCATTTTCTTGAGAAACAAATAAAAACTACTAATACAGTTTTTTTTTTAACACAGTTAAGTTGCTGTATGAGAGCAAGTTAAATATGACCTATTATACTAAAACGTGTTCATGTGCAACAGTTAAATCTGGACTGAACAGAAAAAAAAAGCAAAATCTCACATTTTAACTTGATAGTGTGTCAAATTTACAATTTAAGGTAACGTTCATGCTAGAGTCATGAGACTAAATCCATGTTCTTGGACATATTTAAGATTTTTTTTCATGCATTGTCCTGCAGTTACATTAGGGAAAATGAATACTGTAAGAGGAAATAATGCTTACCAAGCATTTAGCACAGCCTTGCCAGCAGCTAGAAAACTGCTTTTATTTACCCTGGCTTTTTTTTTTATTTTTTATAAGCTTCTGCCACCCACACACAAATGCTAATAGCACAATAGCACTTTTGCGCGGCTGTGCTTGTCTAAAGGTAAAGGGAGACCCATCACCTCATCATTCCCATCAACTCCTACTCCCATCCCAGCTATGACCCTGCAGAAACATTGTTTAGGCTCCGTTTAGATGTACTCTAACAGGCCTGAATGGTAGCAGGATATAGTCCTCAGTGGGGGCAAACAGTGAGAGGCAACTGTGAGTGCACTGTGAGTGGGCGCTCTCTAACATGTGAGTGCTCTCTGCTGGCAATGAGTAAGTACTGCAACTCAGAGAAAGAGGCACTGGGCCAATGATTTCAACACAGCAAGCTCTCGTCCTGACTGGTGGCAGTCTAGTGGAGACAGCCAGTGTGAGGGATGGATGAAGGACAGATCAGGTTACACTTTTTTAACGCCTCATCTAAGCGAGGGTGGACTGAAATTTGCAGGCTGTCCGACACAAAAATTGCAATAATGTAGAGAAAACAGGAAAATAAAGCACCAGAAACATCTGAGTAAATGAATCCAAGCTGCTTTGAACAATAACAACACGGGTCACAGTGAGGAAAACACACGTGCCGTCTTTGGCTTTAAAGTTTTGCGTCAACCTAAACGAATCCCAAAGTTAAATAAAGTGATCACAAATAAAATGTGAAAACACAGAAACAGAAAATGCCTGAAAGACGGCTTCTTTTATAAAAGAGCAATCAGGCATTCATCAGTTTCAGAGAGCCAGTGCAGCACAGTGACCTCCTCTGGCTGGAGTCTCTAAATGCTGCCTTTATCTATTCATGGTTGTTTGTGGTAGTGGAGTGGTGGGGGTGGGGTGGGCTGGGTGCAGCTAACATACTGTCAAATGTTTACGCACAGAAAAACAACTTTGTTGCCTGACGTTATAACCATAAAAACATTTAGAAGAACAGATGCAGTATGGGTAAAAGGCAGCTCGGTCTCACACGGCCAACTATTCTGCTGTCTTTGTGCTCCTTATGTCATTTTTGGATTCTGGATTTGCGATTTTCCACCTATTAATACTTCTTTGTCCGTTACCGTCTCTCTCTCCCCCTCCATGTCCTGCTTTCTCTTTTACGTGTCCTCCCCCCTTCTCAGCTCTGGTCCCTCTCACCCCTCCATCTCTCCTCCCAGTGAATTGTGACATGTTCACATAGCCTCCACATATGTGTGTGTGTGCAGGAAGACACACACACACACACACACACACAGCTTCTGATTTTGACACACTGAATGATCTGAGGTCGAATGCTTGAGCACATCCTGTTGTCCAAAGCAAAGCTGTAAACCACTAATTGTTGAGTCAAGGTTTTTGTCAAGCAGGCACTAGGCACAACAATCATCACCCCGTCTGATGGCTGCAGATTTTGTTTTGTGTGTCTGTGCACATGTGCTCGAGCATTCCCACCCACCCACCCACCCCCCCACCCCCACGTCTCTGGATCAAAAATGGGGATACGCGATGGAGCGGGGAGGGCATAAAAAAGGTATTAAAAACCCCAAAATAAAACAAGAAAGGAGTGCCATCTGAAATGCCTACAGTAGAAAGGAGCACAATGTTTCTTTGCACGAGAGGAAGCAGTGGCATGCACTCGCATACAAAGGGGAACAAGTGGTCTTTACATGGAGTGCAGCTGCTTATTAATACTCACTCCTTCGTGCATTATTCCTTTCATCCCCACTCAACCACAAAGTGATTTTACTTTGCTACTCACAAAGACAGCAAAAGATTTCTAATGGACAAATCCTTCATAAATGTTGCAGATCAGTCGCTTCCCCGCGAGTTATAATACAATAAACAGAACATTCCATAAAAGTATCTAACTGAAAAACACTGTGTGGGAGAGAGCGAGGAAAAGAGAGACACTGGAAAGCAAAAGAATATGAAAGAGCCCAATTCTCTCCAACTTCATAATAGTGAAATGAGCACATATAAATGTGTTAAGAGTATCTCTTTGCATCTTGTATAGACTGCATGTATTTAATCTGTAAAGCTTATTAAGACCCCAGTCATTGCTATGCAAAGCAGCACCCAGTGCTTTTCTCTCGCTTTTCAGCTGAGTGCAGTGTTTGGCCAATAGCACTGGCCCCCCGCCTCTCATTCTGCATTCATAACATGCAACATTTGCACAATGTATCTCTCAAAGGCCCTGAATAGAAGGCCTTAATACTCATGTAAACAACTGCAAACCAATTACTTAATGAATCAGGCCCACACATAATGAGAAGCCTCACAAAGGGCTATAAATGCATTTTTTGCACCAAAGCCTCTGCTTTAAACTACAATCCCTCTGCTGTAGTCTAGGCTTAACTGGCAAATCATAATTATTGTCTAAGACAACAGAGAGGAAGCCATTTTTTTATTTCGAGTCCAGCTCCATCCTCCTTTTGAAGTCACTCATCAGCTCGCTGACAAAATAAAGCAAATAATTAACACAGACAGGGGAGAGGAAAACACAGGAAGACGG
This sequence comes from Perissodus microlepis, assembly GCF_051167445.1. Classification (NCBI taxonomy): domain Eukaryota; kingdom Metazoa; phylum Chordata; class Actinopteri; order Cichliformes; family Cichlidae; genus Perissodus; species Perissodus microlepis. The sequence continues at coordinate 9,479,449 of NC_140479.1, forward strand.
CGAGGAAGAGGGGCAAACAGATAGAAAAAGGGTAAGAGAGAGAGCGAGACGCAAAGAGAAAGGAGGAAAATGGGGCAATGTTACGCCTCTGCTTAAGCACAGGGCTTCCAGACCACTTGTGGAAGCAATAAAGAGCAAGAAGTGACTGTTGTAAGTGGAATGCTTACATCTAAGCGTTGAGGGAGAAATGGAGCAATTGCTGTATCAGAGCGGCAGCAGGTAAAAACAAGTTACAAAAAGTCCTTCAAAATACTGCTTTAAATTACATTTAGGATGAAACCTGTTCTGGAAATGCACAACAAAAAGCAAAAACACAATCCTTCCAAACAAAGAGATTGGTGTTGGGTCAAAATGAACATTAAAATGAAACAAAAATTGTATTTGTGATCCAAAGGAAATCCAACTGTCCCAACAGCTGTCATTTACTTCACTAAGTTTATTTGTGACTAAACCCTCTCCATATCCAACCAGCCATCTCCTCCAGCATCCTCTGCATTGTATTGCCCCACTCCCCCACTGTGTCTTAGCATCAGGGATTTATCTATTTTTAAGAACTAGAGAAGACAACATAAAACTTATCAGTCTACTAATAAGAGACATATTGTTCAAAACTGCCTGAAAGGGTTATAAAAAAATATATATGTTGTAAGTGGACATAAATAAAACTGAACTGAGCAGGGCAAATGTTATGATGTAATATCATTTTACTTTACATTATTTACTTAATATGGACTAATTACAGCATCATCTGTGCACGAGCTGTTTTAACTCAGACTCTGATCTCTGACCTGGATCCTTACATAGAGGAGTCCAATATCACTGCTTTACAATTAAAGTTATTTTATCAGTAAATGTCTATTCAGGGCGCACAGCCACTCCGAGTATGACCAAAGACGTGCTTGGTGCTTCCTTCCACACTCCAGTTGGAATAAAGTGTTGGCCATGCATAACTACCCGTTTTTCCAATTTCTCTTGTGTACACAACTTGTCTCATAACTCCTCGTGGCATTTTGTTTTTCAGTCCAATTTCTGTTCTGCAAATTTTGTTTAATCACAGATATTGTGGACTTCCCATGCACATTAATGACAGGGAGATGGGCACCATCTGAGAGGGTCTGGGCCCAAAATTGGCTCATGTTTATTAAAGAGGTTGGTCACCCGGGCTGGTAGTGGCAGACATCAGCAGCTATGAGGACCACAATAGAGCCAGGCCATTAGACCCTTCCCTGGGCTAATAGGCAGACTGGGAGCGCCTGCTTACCAGGCCAGGGAGATGCAGACTTCAGCCCTTGTGTCAGCATGGTGCCCAGTAATCACATGAAATCAGAGAAGATTATTCCTCATAACGTTTACCCAGCCATTACTAGAGCCCAAATGGTTTGCAGTGAAGAGGTGCTCTGAGGACCTGACATGCAATTGCAGATTTGATGAAGTCGTGTTGATATTCAAATGTAACCGTGGCGGTGTTAGTTTCCACTGAGCTATTTATCATTAGATGTTCTTTTCTTAACGACTTAGAGCTCTGATTTGACCAGCCTAAAAATGTTTCAAGGGTGAAAAATGAAAGGACATTTGTCCTCGTCAACACTCGAGCCGGCTTCTTCCAAAAGCGTTGTCCCCGATTCTCTTCTTGACGTGATATGTTTGCATTTCGACAACAAGCCTGAAGACAGTTTAGGGCTCCAATTTATTTTTGTGGTAGCCGATCTGCTTTTGAATTCTAAAACCTGGTTGAACCCAGCAAACGGTGAGTAAGAGGGGGCTTTAGGGACCTTTTGTCTTTGTAAGCGAGTTAATGGGTGGCACCCCCTTGATCTTATGGAAATGAACAGGGAATTATGAGAGCAGCCATGCAAATGTACATCAACCACTCTGGTGTCTGGTGGCCCATTTCGTGTGGCCCGTTGAATAATAACAATGTTCTTACCGAGGGTAAGGGTCTTGATGTGAGGAGCTTTTGGCCCTCCGCAGGTCCTCTTCATGGCCATGATTTATTCCTTAAAAGAGCAAACAGGGCTGGATGAAACCATTTGATTTCTTGATTGATCTCATCACAAGCTAATTTACCTTGTATACTTATATAGAAACATGTAAGGCTAATAGCAGTGCTATGCTATGAGTACAGTGAATTCGTATTCAAAGTATGTTTTTTAACAATCCATTTGGAAGTTCTTGCTTCCACCCTGAATATGGCGCATATCACAAATCATGTGATAACTAAAATCTATGATATGTTTTGTGGAGTTAAAATGGGATAAAAATGGGATTTGTTGAAACTTCACTGAGCAGAAATGTGAGCATAGAAGAGAACTGTTGCTTCTCATGTCCACGTATTTCCTTGGTAACCAGTGATTAGGCTCCAGTTGTTCCCTACTTGACTGGAAGAGTGGACCACATCCCTTACCTGAGAGGCTATCCTCCTCCTCCTCTTCAGAACTCTGCCGCCTTTCCATCATGGCTGATTGTTTAAGTAACTGATATGCTTTTGTCTCTATTTAGGGACACACGTGGACGCACACAGGCACAAACACACACACACAAAGTCACGGTCAAATATTTGCTTATAACCCAGGTTTCCAACTTTCACAGGTTTCTGTGTTTGATGAGACCACACGCTTCAGTGGCTCCGTTTTTTTTGTTTTTTTTGTTTTCATCACTTAACAGAGTGGGTGAGAAACACTCTGCTCATTCAGCTAAACTGTTGATTCAAGCCTACAGTATGCAGCGACAGTTTCCATGAGACAGCAATCAGCATCTCACATTATCTCAGCATCCCCTACCAGGAAGGGAATGATTGATTTTGTGTTTAAAAAAATAAAAATAAAAGAAACACTTGTAATTACTTTCCGTGACACTAAAAACGGTATCATATTTGAGTGGAGGAGAGAGACTGAGCTGGCAAAAATCAACAGAACAGAAGTACATAATAAATGGGCTGTTATCTCACTGATGTTACAAAAAGTACACATTCAAAGAAAGAATGTGAAAGGCAAAGAAAAATTGTGATCTTCTGTGACCAAGTCCTAACAGTTTCAACTGGGATTCACAATAAAAACATAGGTTTTAATCATTGTTGAAAGCCATACCATGTTTACAGTGCATTGCAATCTCCACTGTTATTTCACCCACCGCACTTCATACAGCCACTGCTTTTACACGTAGTCTCAAAAACCCCAGCAGGTCTACAGGCGTGCATGTTTTGGCAATTACTATCAGTTCCAAGGTCACCATTTTTGATTGTGACATTGATGTCGCTCAGCACAGCAAAATCCTTTCCTTGCAAAATCTTTAGTCAAGTTTTTTTTTTTTTTTAGCTGGTTATGTCTCTTTTGATTAAGTGTAGCGATTGGAAACTGGACTCATTTTGCTGGCTGTGCACCTTAGGGATGCGGACACATGAAAAACCCAGTAGGAAATCTGATAGCCAAGGGTAATATAGGATTGCTTTACATTTCAGAGGTGCAGCTGAGGGATGGGCACACCAACTGCTTCCAGGATGCCGTCACATCTAGTATTTTAAGTCCAGCCTTGCCGGAGCATTGTTTAGAAGATAATGAGAACCGATGACAGATCTTTTGCGCTTCCCACCCTGGCGCCCTGACAATTAAAGCGGCCGCATTATGCTGGGGCAGTGAATTATCAATTTTGCTAGAATGCCTCAGACCGCGCTGAAAACACAGCTAGTGTTTTCTCGGAGATAATTAGAGAGAACTAGCGCAGCTCTTCAGGTGGGACTTTGACCCTGGATTCACCTTGATCATCCTGCCTCAGCCATTGTGTAAAAGAGCCCATTATTCACTGCAGTGGGAAGAAAACAAACCACAACATAAGGACAGTGTGAATGCTGGGGCACCGGCAATGCCTTTTTACCTCTAATAGGACCACTTTCCACAGGGCTTTCGTCCTGGCTGTCCTCTTCAGCACTTTGTAGTTCTGTAAAAAAGGGAAGCGCATAGTGAGAAGCAATGGCAGGGAAGACGGGAGTCTAGGGATAGAAATGGGAATGGGGGGGTCTTTCTTTAGCTCTGAAAGGATGGCTGTATGAAAACTGCGCTGTGAGGGATTTATAAAAAAAAAAAAAAAAAAAAAAAGCTCTATGGTGAAATTGATTTCTTTCATGAAAGGGAAGTTTTAGTTCTCTGCAGAGTTGGTCTCCAGAAAAAAAAAAGTCCATATTTCTTCCAATTAATGGTCTTGTTACATATGACATATGACACAATGACTTATCACAGCGTGGAATCACAAAAATCCATGCTGGATGTTTTGTTAAAACCCAAACCCATATTAACGTTTCATTAGCATCATTTTCATAATTAGAATTGATCATGCCTGGTGATATTATACCAATCATCTTCAGTGACCTTGGATCCGTTGCTTCCGTACGGGCCTGGCAGGCTTCGCATCCCCGTCAGCCAGCAGAGAAGGAGGACCACATAAAGAAGATAAGTCACTCTCGTCCTCTGCTGAGGGGCACTCCTCACTGGACCGGGACAGAAGTGTCCTCAGCAGCACTTTGGCCTGCGAGCAGCACAAATTAAAACCACACTCTTAATTGTTCTCATTTTGTGAAGGAAGTGTCAAATTGAACTCTCGCCGATTAGGCAAGTCATTTACTTTGGCCATGGCTGCTCGCACAGAGGTGCAGCTGTAATGCGTGTTCAAACGCCAAGAGAAAATAACTTGAAATTGTCTCACTCATTTAACTCAAAAAAGATGATTTCGCACACTTTCGCTCCCGCTCTCCCTCTCAATCACACTTTTTTCCTCTCACTCTCTCTTTTCATCCATGAGATTAGAGAACTGCCTAAAGAATGCAATCACCCCGGTGTTAATGTGCAACACATCCCAGATATCTTCCCTCTTGGCTGAGAGGATTGAGACAAACTACTCTCTTCCTCCCACTCTGCTCATTTTTATCTCTGTGGAGATGAGGATACACAATTAAGAGGAGCTGTTCCAGGAGATGGGGAGCAGCGAGATGCCACACGCCGATTTCCTTTCTCTCCTTCTTCCCTCCCCCGTATCAAATCCTGCCATCACCATTTCTCTTTTGTGATCAAAGACTGCCTCTCAGCTTCAGATGGCCATTTGCAACTTTTAATGAGTGCTAATATGGAGGAGATGATCAGGAGGATTTTGACAGTGACAAACTTTAAGTGCATTGTAAGTTGTTATCAGTAGGTCACAGTTATGACTGACAATGTTCACGCTTTCATTTGCAGAGAGCAGAAGAGACGCAAACACAGGACAATCTGAGTTTGCCACTTGGTATTTGAAGCTGCTGCACAATAAAAACTGTCTTGATCCTTGTCCCCGATATCCCTCTTTGTTCCTTTTTTTAGATTTAGTCAAATGTACCGTGGGTTGAGGGCTCTCGCAGACCCACTGCATTTTAAATATCAATGAATGCAACTGTTAGCACTTGAATATTCAAAGGGCCTCTTTGAGTGTGTGCATGCAAGCTGCATGCTCCCATTTGTCAGAGTAGCCAGGCTGTGTGGCAAGACGTGAATGGAAATTTCTGTTTTCTCTTGTGTGTGTGGAGAGTAAGCTGTTGTGTGAGAGGAGAGAGACGGAGAAATGGGAGGACGAGACGGAGAAATAGATGGGGATGGAGTGTGGACGCTGAAGAGAAAGAAAGATTTCCACTCAGGCTTTTCCTCGTGTGCTTGGATACAATGATTTCGATGGCAGCACCCCTCTTCCTTTTGTCAGTGCATACTTTTAAGAGGCTGCACAGTCTCCCTCTTTGCTTCTCTCACTGCGTCAGCAATACTACAGCCACAAGAACCCACATAACATGAATCCACAAAAATTAATAAGACAAAAACCTGCATGTGCAGATAATCACTCTGGCAGCCAGATAGTGGGTTTGCTGACATGTCTCTTGACATCATCGTTGAGCTCTGAGTGGGAATATTCTTTGTCATTTCTTTCTTTGTTTAATTGAGCATGATCCACAAGGTCAATGAGTGGGAAATTTAAAATAATCCCATTGAGTAGAAGGTCCAAATGGCTCCCTCGTTCAATCGGACCCAACTGACGGCTATACTTTTGGCTAATACTAAATTAAAAGCAAGTGTTTCTCAGATGAATACACCACATGAGATGAAAGAAGCCAAGCTGAGGCTGTAATTTGCGATTACGACATGGGTCAGGGTTTCCCTTCTGTCTAGGTCAATGTGTGGAGCAATCTGATGAGCAGGAGGCCAGGGCTTAGTTTCCAGCACGAGACACAAAGAGGGCATTTAGCAGTAACTGCACTCCTCTTCAAAAAAACACGCAAAGGAACAAGCAGAGAAACAAAAACACTCGCTCATTCGGAAAGAAGAGGGAAAAACGGGGGCCATATTTCTGTGCAGATATCAGTGCGCTTTCGGGATGCAAGTGTGTGACCTCCTGTTTGTGTTTGTGTGCATGTCGCCGGAGCGGATGTGCCTTCGACGCTACCTGGTGGCTGTAGGTGGCATGACGGCTGAGCAGCAGCGGCGTGAACAGTTGGACCAAGCGCTCAGTGCTGAGGACGCGGCACTCCTTGAGCACAAGGGCGTGCTTGAACCAGCGATCCCACAGCCGAGCAGCATTAGGAGGGAGGCTGGTGCTGCGGCGAGGATGGGGGTGGGATTAGACGGAGAGAAATAGCGGCTTTGTTATTGAGCACACAGCAGGAAATATGAACATAAATCATAATTATACCCACACAAAGTAAAAGATAATTAGATAATCAAGAAAAGTGAAGAAGCTGAAAAGTTTGGAACACCTCCAGTATAAAACATTTCTCAGAGCTCTTCTTTTAAGCAGCCTTTTTAGAAAGGGTTATCCTAAAACAACTCAGAGGTGATGGATTATTAATGAATTCCAGTTAACACTGAATAGACACAGACAGCAAAATTGATTCAGGTTGAAAAACTGAATAAAAGGTCGAGGTCAGCCAGTAGGGATCTCCAGAGGAAAGAGGGGGGACACTGCTAGATGTGCTCCCTTGAATTGACTATATAGCAGGAAAGGTCTCAGTGAAATCAATAGAGTAGTGAAGCAGAGCATGGATTTAGCTCAGAGTATAACTACTCATTATCCAAAGGACTGGAAGTCGCAGATAGGGCATTTTAATTTACTCATGACATTCACCCACGCAGTGTTACTGTGTGAGGTGACACCAAAGATGACCTTTTACATTTGTGGACAAGGGAGACCGTATCAAATAGTAGCATGAAATCTCTCTGACTGCTGTAAGTGCATGACCCTCCCCGCAGTCTAGTGAAGGAAAATAATAATAATAATAATAGTAACATAAAATCAAATGCACACACAGCTATCCACGCGTACTGTAAGGTGGTTTACTTTCCTGAAGAAAAAAAGACAAATATCTATTGAACTCTGCAGCTTTTACAGCACTGATATTTGTGCTCTGAACGACTCCATTATTGAGGTGGTACAAGTAGATAATCACGCAACACCCAAAATATCACCAACATTTTATCATTTATCAACATTTTATCTATATATAAACTGCAACAATGCATACGCTTACATAACATGTATATACGCATAATTTTTACATCATCACAATTCAAAAGTAAATGAAAATATAACACTAAACAAAAACTGCAACTGCACACAAATAACCCAGCCTGTGGTTTTGTTTTGTTTTTGCAACATATGAATCCATAATATAAAAAACATGCACAGGCTGATGTCAGTTTCTGGCACAGGATTCACAGACAAACCAGGAGCCTTACCTTATTTCATTAGGCTCAGTGCTGGCCTGATGAGCACACACCAGATCCTGTGGTAGCAGGCAGCCCTTTTCTGTGCTCCATGACAACCTCTGAAGCTCATGAAGGACAACTGCTCCACACGCTCCAAGGTCCTCGTCATTCAAGCCCGCTCCATCGTCACAAAGGCTTCCCAATATATAGAGAGCAGTCAGCTATTGCCATGGAGCTCTGGGCTCTGCCAGCAGGTCAGGAGTACACAGCGTACATCGAACAACTGCTAATACTTCACACACAATATGAGTATAATCACACACATCAAGGCGCATGCACTCCAGCTCACATAATATCACAGCATGGCTAAACGCTCTACCAAGGGTTGTGACACAAAATGGCCCAAGATGTTGTTGACATCATTCACAAATGTGACGTTTGTACAGACGGAGAGCTTCGCCTTTGTTAATCAGTATTTCACAACTGCTGTAAATGAATCGTGACGTAGAAAAATCTTCTACAAAAACCAACCTTTATCTAATAAATCATGTGCACAATGCTCTCTCTGCCCAGTAACAATTCAACAGAGCGGTTACTATAACAATCCCACGTGTCTGAAAACCCCTCAGAAATAAAGATGCACGCATGGCGGTAATGGCACTTCATCTAATGTGAGAGCCCTCGGCAGAAGGATAATATGTTTTCCTCATCTGCACAAACTGCCCCATTAAATAAATATGTGTAGCATTTCATTCAGACATGGGGAGACAAGTTTTAAAAAGTTTGAAGAAAGACACTAAGGGTGTACCTGATAATTCTACTGAGCTCGAGTCCATCGACAGAAGAATCCCCGTACACACTGGCCTGTTCGCTGCGAAGTCGTCCTTCAATGCTGTCTAGCAGATTAAAGAGTCCTTCCTGGGAGAGACTTAAAATAAATTACCTATTAGTGTGGTGAATGAACAAAAAAATGGAAGAGGTCACGTGATCGATAGGTCTGCTATTTTTTTTTTAAATGAAAAAAAAAACTATGATAACGTTTTTTCCGGGCGATTTCCTTGAGGTACTCAAGGCCTGCTGGAGAATGTGATCATTAAAATGCTCCTGCCACAATGCAGCATTTCAACAGTTCACCGTGTTCGTTGATTTTGCCACGTGTAATAACAGGTTGCAAGCGAAGAGCTCGACAAAACCAGCATTCAGATCCGGAGCTTGTTTGCTGCCGAATTAATGCGGTATCGAGCAGAGTTGGTTAAATTGCGAAATAATGCTCGAAACGAGTAATATGACGTTACAGTTAAACTCCATTACCGGTTGTAGCTCGTGCATAAAAGTGTACGGAAAAAGAGGGGCCTCTGGATGATTTCTTTTGGTGAGAGATTTACACTTTAATCTGGTCCTGTGTGCGGCTACAAAATGAGAAATGGATGCCTAATGCATGTGGATATTGAGAATCCATCTCTTTCTTGAGCATTAAGCTCTGGGTGGCCCTCATTGAATTCTCCCAGAAACCCCAAGCCGAGAGATCCTGAGCCCCCTTACATAAAAAGAGGCCAAAAAGAATTTATGACAATCTGTAATGGGCTCTTGGGTTAGGGGTCAGCAAACAATTGCTCCCTCTTTTTTGCAGGTTGTTTCCTGGTAACATCCTGATTAAGCTGGCAGCTTGAATTATATCCATGACATTCTGTAGTGTGCAATACATCTATGCCAAGTCCTCTTCAGTGTGGCTGAAGTAGAATAGGCAAAAGCTCTGTCTTTTTTTTCCCTTTCCCTTATTGCCAGTGTGGGCCTTGAAATAGTCATCTTTCTCTTTCCACTTTATTTATCAACGCTCTTCAAAAAGAGACCTTTAGAGAGTGAGAAAGTGAATTAGTTGTGTTTTCCTGCAAACCTCTCTCTCTACTGTATTGTTGCCGGCTTTCATGTCAAGGTCTCTAACCTCACTTTAGATGCTACTATTGTCCGTGTGTCCACATCATCAGGAGTGTATTGTTAGCCAGGAGGAAGAGGTCAGCCTCTCTGCGGCAGTATTGCTCTACAGCGTCGAGTTGTGGCTCTGGGGTTATTTATCACATGGAATGGCCTCACCATTGAGTGACTGGTGTCAGGCGAATCTCACCATCCAGGCACAAATAGCAAGTGTAACACACAAAAGGACACGGAAAATATAACCACAAGTAATAACAGCACACACTAAGTGCAGTTACACCTGCCTAAATCTGGGATAGGCCCCAGCACGCTGTCAGAATTCACCTTAGAAAATACAGAGTGAAAATTTGCGAGACCTTTGCTAAATAGAATTTAAGCCACAGGAAAAAAAATACCTGAGCAATGCCCTAATGACACTGCAATTACAAATTTTTCAAAATCCTATACGCTTTAAGCTCCATCTGTGGGATTAACTGGGATTTTTAAGAAGCCAGTGTTAACTGTATCACATGCTGTCACCAATCAATCAAACCCATGCAGCACTTCAGACAACACATTTGAGAGCAAAGCACGTTGAGGGCATTGTGATGGTATTAAAAATTAAACTATACAATATTTGAGTCTGTAGGAGAAATGGGTTGTTTTTCCCTGACTGTGGGGGCGATATAAACTTTAACCTTAAGAGAAATACACGCAGGATAGAGACTGGATGCTCTGTGAGCTTTACATCAAAGCCTCTGGTTTTCTCCTCATTCAAAGAAGCTCTCCGTGTTAACAATGAAAGCTGCAGCCAACTCCATTGTCTACCCAGCACAGCCTAACTGAGGCTCCTCTTGGGGTCATGCTATAAAAAGTATAGTCGACCACACATAAACACAGTCGGGCACAAACAAACATGCAGCACTCTCAGAGAGAAAACATAATCCTCCACAATATTTTTGATGCTCCCAGAGAGCAGACCAATTAAAAAATAAGGCCTTTCATACCAATAATGCTCAGAAATTACTATTTATTTTTGTAATTACAGAAAAAGAAATAATATTTAAGAATATAGTCCATAAGTCCATAATGTGACCCAAGAACAGAGAGAAGGCAAACATTAAACAGTGTTTTTTTTTTTCCTTGAGAGTACAGTGAAGAAAAAAGTGCACACAAAATGAAGGGTTTTTTTTAAGAGCACAAGAGGTGCTGTTCATAAAAGACCTCATACTGTAGCGAAAATGCAAAGGCTCTCCGTGCAAACATTCACATAGGATTTTCTGTGGCTCTAACCCCATCCAAAATGATCCTTCAACTCAGAGGCCATCATCACGCTAAGGATTTGTGGCTGTAAGTGCTGTCCACATGCCCACCCCTCCACAGCACTCTATGGTGCCACAAATTTCCTCCTCCACTGGGGACTTCCTGAGGTCTCTCAAGCAGAAAATTGCTCTGTTACAGCATTATCTTGGATTATGGCAATATTGTTGGTGACAGGTCCCCAGCTCTCCCTATAAGATGCATCACTGCCACCGCAGCTGCTGCTGAACTACAGAGAGGACGGTGGCATGAACCGTGACTCCCACAATCCTCTCTGTCAGCCTCAGATGTGAAGGTGGAAAGGAGGAGTTTGCGGCGTGTTCATTCGCTATCATCAACAGCCCTCTGTGGTTCGGCATGGCCATGCAGAACATTCTCCTTGCTTAGCCCGCTTAGCCTTAAATTTTGGGGAGGGAAACTGCTGACTGCACTGAGCACCGTTTGAGGAAGAATGTTGGTGTTTTTCTTCACTGACCCACTTTGAAAACGTCAGACAACAAACTACATTAGTCATATATACTGTACCTTTTCAAGGCCCCCACTGCAGCTTTGCTGTTTAAGTGGAGTGTTTTCTTGGAGCCATTAGAGTGCAAAGACGATTCAGGACTGTGCTGGTTGTGATCACGCCTTCCATGAGTATCATTACCCTCAGGTGCCCCACCCTCTGGTGCATCCTCCAGCTCAGATTGTGTCAGAGAAATAGACAGGTCACTAGCAGTGCTCTCTGACAACTCCACATCTGAACTCAGTGTGCTGACACTCTCACTTTTACCTGGATGTAAATATACAATGTAGTGTAAAGGAAAAAAAGTGCTTTAAAAGATTCTAGCACAGACAGAAAGATCACTGCAAACCTGTTCTCTCTTCAGCTTCTTTTCCCAAAGTGGTTTTTAGCATCAAATGGCCGTGACCTCTCTCTTCATCTTCCATCGTCCGTGCCTCGTGAGCCACCTCTTTGGAGTCGGTGTGTTCTGCGATGGAATTCTGAGCCCTCGTCGGGCTTCTGCTGCCAGGAGATGGATTCTTCTCAGGCCCTGTCAAGGTCGCCAAAGGTGAAGGTTCCCGTTCATCATCACTTCCAAAAGCCACACCGCCAGCTGTGCCTGTTAAGGCACGAACAGATGGGAGCGGCCCCATCGTTCTTTCATGTTTGTCACTCAAATTACCGTCGTCAGGGGAATCGTTTGAGCCTGAAATGTCATCTGATAAATGTGCTCGGTTGCTGGCGGCATATTCTCCGCCGACTGTGAAGTCCTTCAAAAGGCCACTTGGTAGACGCTCGCGGGAGTGCAGGCTGCGATTGGGTGAATGATGCAATGCTTGGTGTGAGTGTACACTTGTGCTGCCAGCTTCTGCATCAGGCCCTCTGGAGGTCTGGTGGCCCATAAAAATTTCCACTGGTGCTTGTTTAAAATCCTTAGCTGGGTGAGAGACGTATCTGTCCTGGTGCTGTGCATGAACAGCTTCAGCCTGCACTCATGAAGAAAACAAACACACACACACACACACAATATAGTCATTTTATCAGCTAAACTTTTCATTACCTCATAAAATATTTTTTTCCAGGCATGAATATGGATCGCTTAAAATGTCAAAGTTCTTGTTTAAGTTAAATAAGTGCTATTTTGAAAGAATTTCAACTCAAGTATGTCAGCTATCCACTTTAGAAATTTGAATAAATGTAGCTTATTTGGGCCAAGGTCAGAATTCTTTTCACAACATTTTTCAAAAGAATGTCTCAGGATCAATGTTTTAACTTTTAATCTTATTAGAAATCCTTTAGACAAGTTTTGATTCATGTCTGCAATGTCACCAAGGGCGGGGAGAGAGAGAAGCAAAAAAGCCTCCCTCCAAACATAATAACAAAAAGCATGGCTTCTGTTTCTTTTCTGATAAGCGTCTTAAATACCAAACAGTTAGCTGCTTAATAACATTCACTGTAAACCATGCAGCCTGCCCAGCAGATCCACAAAGTAGGTAAAAAAAGAGGAAAAGTTAATTTCTTGGCTGAGTGATTCCATCGGTAGCTGCAGGGCAAAGTAGAAAGTGTTTCACTAAAGTAGCAATTGATTCTTCTATCAATCTGCGGCATGCGTGTGCTCTTCCAAGGAATGTATTAAATATGAAAATCATATCCCGTTATCATCTGTCTCCAGCTTTCAGCCCGGTAAGCTTCCCTTAATGAATGCTGCAGCCTGAGGGACATGCACACTGCCAGCCAATGGCTTGTATGCATAATGGAGTGACGGTACCATTTTGCTCATTACAATATCGACAGGCTGAGGGGGGTTTTGCACACAGTTACAAGTGACTGCTCTAGACAGCATGCTCCAAGTTATTATGAGATGTCTTAGACATTTCATCTAAAAGAGCTTTAACTGCTTTAAGTGAAGGGAGAAAGCAGCCATGGGCTTGAACTACATCGCTTGTACAGATTCAGCAGCTAGGATTAGACACCTGTGTTATTACAGATACACAGTTTAAATGTAGACTCTACAGATTTACCAGGCATAATGTCTACGTTCCTTTGTTATTCCAAACCTAAAAACGTAACTTGATAGAACTGAAATTAGCATAAACCTTTAAACATTGAAAAAAAGAAATAAGTACCATTTATCATCCAAAAAATATAAAATAAACAAACAGAGTGCAGATTACCTGATACATAATGGATGTGATGTGTGTGATCACATGCTATTGCATACCTTTGCTGGTTCCCGCTCCATTTTCTTCTTTGCTTCCATAAATTTGGAAATCTTTTTCAAACACTCAGCCTGTATGAAATAAGACTGAATTAATAATTAAAAGATAAATGACTTCTTTAATATTCAACTGGCATGTGTCATGCAAACTCGTCTAACCTGTCTGAATATTAGCTGGATGTGGCATAAAAGTGGGAGAAAAAAAAATAAGGAAAGTAGCTGAAAGCAGCCCCTATCAGTAACAGAGGGTTTTCCTAAGTGAGTGTCCTCTATGCAGACGCTGACACCCCTTAGCATTTTTATTTGGCCGGGCGGACTCACTGCCTTACTGCCAACTCCAACAGAACCTTTGCCACACCTTTAAATTACAAAAATAGACCTTTAAAAATGTGTTTTTTAACATACAGCACAAATACCAAAAATACAATTACAATAAAATCTAGATAAATATACATGCTAATCGGAGAGGGAATATATACTCACTGTCGGTTTGAGAAATGTGTTTTTCTTTGTGCCAAAAGCATCACGGTTCAACCAGAAAAAAACCATGGCTGATTTTACACAATGGAAACAAAGTGCAACAGGACGACCAAAATAACAGCAAACATGCAGGACTCATAAAGCATCAAGAGGAAATAAACCAACTGCTTGAGGGGAGAGAATGGCTAAATCTCTGGAGCACTTCAGAGTCTCTATATTGGGCAATTAACTCGGTGAGTCATAATTAGCCAATTTTGTTAATTTGATATTAAGCTGTCAAGCACTGTCGTTGAGTTTTAAGTGATAATCTGACTGGCTCATTGTTTTCTCCCCCGTTCATTTGCTTGTCATGATAAATTGCACAGTTTGAGTGTTTACTATTGTCACATCAAGCCATTGCAAGCAAATGTCTGCTCTGTTAAAATTGCAGCAAGGCATTAAGGCAAATGAGCATCAACAACACGCTCATTTATAAAAACGCAGCATCCCTAATAAACATATATATTTTATATATACCTGCACATGCATGGGCGGCCATTATTCCAAAGTTAACCTCGTAGAACTACGGTTTTCTTAAACGTACAGCTTGGACAGCAGTAATTACTGGTTATTACACGTGAATCTAAAAATTTCAGAAGAAAAGTACAACTGTCAAATCTGATTCCACCGCAGTGGGAGGAGTGTTTGTTCATACTAAAAGCCTGCTTTCAGTATGACTCCATAATGACAAAAGCTACTCCACTGAACAAATGCACTTGAGCAAGTGTGAGTGTGTGAGAGAGAGAGAGAGAGAGAGAGAGAGCGTGTGTGTTCTACCTTTTGTTGTTGGAGGGGGGCATGGTCAGGACTATATTCCTTCATGCTAATTTCTATGCACTCCACATCTCTCAGAAGCTCAAGGTTTCTCATTTTCGCTCGTGCTTCCCTGTCACAGATTTCCTTGAGATAACTGCGCAGTTTGGAACACTTTATCTGTAAGCTGAAGGCAGTGGAGAACTATTATTCAAAAGAAATATTATCTAAGAGCATTGTCAGAAAATAAGAGCTCGACTTCTCAGGAGAAAAGGTTAAGCACAATATGTTTTCAATTTAAATCTCATTCTCAAGTCGCTCATCAACCTAAGCCCTGCTGGATGGACCTGGCATGTTGGTGTTTATGAGACATGATTTACATCTTTTTTTTTTTTTTTTTTTAAAAAAGCAGTGTTATGCTTGTACACATTGTATTAAATAAAAACTGACACAAATGCCTGGATTGTTTATTCCCAAATAAAAATAATAAAACAGCTGTGAATCTATATGAATACGTGGGAATTTTTTCAAATCAATTTCATATACAATGATGAAAGTCCACTCACATATAATTGGATATTTAACTCAAACCAGTGACTTACGCTCTTTTATCGGATCTGGAGTAAGCAAACAGCTCCCTCTCCAGCTCCAGCCTCCGTTTCTCCCTGCACACAGAGCGCACAGAGAAGGTGTTACCCAGCACCTCCGTGGTTTCCAGGGCTAATTATTGCCAAACCATCAGACTTATGAACCCAGCGAGCATCCATAACACACATGCTAATGCAGGATAGCAACTTTCATGGGAACTTGACTTTAATTAATACGCAAACGCTAATCAGTTACTGCTTTATACACATCCACGAATCCAAGTAAGCAGGCTAAAGAACTAGCATCTGCTCATCTCTGTGTACGCGGACTTCGCTAGGAAGCTAACGGGTAAGGTGAGGCTATCAGACGGCAACGGTGACAACTCGAGTCCGCGGTTCTACGGGGCCGTGCTCTTTATAACACGAAAACACCGACTGTCCTCACCTTTCGTGTATGCTCTGCTGAGCTGACGTTATCCTTTCGTAGTAGTGGTCCTCGCTGCGAGCCGAGCTTGCCATTTTCTCCCGCTTTTGGCGCCGTTGCAAAGCCGAGAGGAAGAAGAGGCAGACGAGGAGGAGGGGGAGAGGGGGGCCACTGGTGTTTACGTTGGTTGCCATGCACACCGCTTCCCAGAAAGCCTTGCGGATAAACACAGAGAACACGTGGTTGGAGCACAGAGACGTGCACGAATTGAATCCGAGAGTAATAATGAAAGAAAAAATTCGACTAAATGTTGGGTAAGAATTTGTTTTTCAGCGTATTTGGAGTATTTGCCCGAACATAAATCCCCCTTATTTAGAAAGACGCACAGATGTTCGTAAAGGTGTTTAAATGTCATTTCTGTTTATTTATCAGAGTTTCTAACCCGCCTGGGCTAGATACCAGCCATCAAACGTCTGACTTTTATTTGATAAGCTTCCCCTGCTCTGTCACACACACACTGATGTCTGATTTTCTCTGATGGTTGCTGTGCATCATCCCCAGATGTTGTCTTGCATTATCAAGGTTCATCGCTGACATTTCTCCGAATGTCATGTTTTGACTGAGTCATTTTCTCAAAGCGACAGCACTACATGTCCTTGCTGGGATACTGAAATTGACTGCTCCTTCAAATGCACACCCTAATCAGCCAATTTCCCCAATTCCAGTCCCATCAAACTGCTCTTTATCTGTTGAACTGGGGAGTTTTGTTGTTCTTTTCTAATGCTAATCTACCCCATTCAGTATCTCTCTATGAGGCTATTTGTTGTGAAATAAATCCCCTTGTTCGCCTCCTGCATGTATAATTGATATTGTTGCCAGGCTTTTTGTTTGTGCCGTGGAGAGCTGGAAGGCAGTGCTTTGGAGGTGATGAAGAAAATGAGACTTGCAGCACTGCCATTCCAGCTGAGCTCAGCCAAGGTTGACGCCTGTGATCAGTCTTTGTCGGATGTCATACATGCATTTGTGATTATTTTCAGCAGATTGTGGCCTCCCAATGCAGACTACATTTGCGACCACCGTTTAATATCTTTGTAATATCCAGATATAGTAGGCCCCCGTGTTAGATCGCACACCAAATTGAGGTGAAAACTCTGAACTGAACTTTTTACTTAATTCATCCAGGTGAGTTATGAAATAACAGGTGCACTGAATAAATTCAGATTTCCCGTTTTCTCATCTATAATGCATTCCTTTCCACATATCTCTTAAACAACATTAGCTTTACAGGGAATTATCCACAGTATACTTATTTCCTAGTTAGGAAAAAAGTATATAGTCCAAAATGCTGCAACAATAAAACCATTATTTTGATAAAGTAGTAATAGTTTTAACAAGTGCTTATCAATGTAAACAAAAAGGTGCCATTTTTCAAATCTTACTGCATGAAGGGTCCAAGAAAATATAGTTTACTTTTACTCTTTGTAGTTTTATACAGTTTCTCCACACTGTCTTTCTCTGTTGCTCCTGTATGGCCATTGATATGCCCTAACAGAGGTCACAATTTGCATGAGAATTAACAGCAAGTAAATTAAATTGATATTCAGTGCACATCTCCGTCGAATCCTTCAGACCTTTGTTCCCCCTGCCTGGCAGAGCCCATGTTCAGCCCCCCAGCTAGTCAGAAACATCTGTGCAGTTAATAATTTGATAAACAGCTTACACAAATGCTAAATTATCTTCTCCATTCCCTCCCCTTTTTCCTTTCCTTGTGCAAGACAGTTGGCTCACCTCTCTGTGGTGTTGGGTTTATCTGTCTTTTGTGGCTGTTCTTCCACAGCTCTGGTTTTAATGGCTCTCCCTTCACTCCTTTCACTATCACTTAGATACTGAAGCAGTGTTTGGGGTTAATGCAAATCCTCAACTCTCATCTGCGGCAAAAAAAAATCCATTGAAGTTTCCTATTGTGGCAAGTTTAAAATGAACTTTGTCGGAACATTTGTTATTCATTCACAGCTCTGTCCGGGTAGCATTTAAAAATATTCAGAAAGAACTGTGACATTGATCAGCACATTTGAACATGTGCAGTGCCTCCGTTCTGTAAAAGCCTACAACTCAGCTGACTCCCTGTGAAATTACAAATTAAGGTCTGACATATTTTTTTCCAGAGAGCATTCTGCACCAGAGTGCAAAAGCTTTCAAGTTCCACGTGTTAATTCAATGGTCACTTGTTTCTATAATTGGCTGATACCAGCAGTGAAAGAGATTTGACCGGGTTTTTATAATCATTTCAAAAAGCAGGCTCTTGTGGTTGGCACAGGTATAGTTTTATTTTCACAAAGGTATATTAAAAAGATTAAACGTGTCCAGAGGATGATATTAGTAGTATCTGTTCAAAATCAGGCCTGATTAAATTTGAAAAGGATACAAAATATTACAGACAGATCTTTATGTGTTGTGCGTGTGCCCGCGTGCAGTTTATTTGTGTGTCGATATTTTGCAAGTACGTTTTTGTCTATGAGAGGACAGCAATTAGTTAAGTGCTATCAAGTGGATGAAAAGCTGCAACAAATCCCCTTTATAATTTCATGGAAAAGAAAGCTGACGAAATGGAATGGGATGGAGGGGAACTAGTTTCCAATGCTTGCCTTTTCGGTTGCAACTTGAGAAGAAATTGAACGCTAAGAGGGTGCTAAGCCGCGTTAATACATTGTGCAACTTTTTTCACATGCTGAGTTGTTCCTTTAAACTTTTTCTTTTTTCGGCTCTGTGGATATTGTCTGTTCTGTTACTGAGTTAAGGCGAGGAGATCAGATTCACCACGTTGCTCCACTTGGTGGTTATCTGAATAAACATCAGGGCAGTCTCGAGTGCTGTCTGAGAGCACAATGCTTCATTGTGGTTTTGAACAAAGACTCCAAGCTCTAATGACAGTGGCTTGTTGTTGTTAGCACATGTAGGCCTTGTGATGTTGTATTTTGCAGAGTGGATTCATTCTCCATGTTGTTTATACTTTTATTCTTTTTCTTGGGCGTCCTCTACCAGTGTCACCCAGGCTCTTGTCTGTCATTTTCACATGTTTGCAGTCAGTGGGCGACAGAGACAGGAAGGAGAGGATCATCTCACAGTTTGACAAGAGTCTTTGAGTCTAGAGTTTGACCGACAGCTGATAGGAGCAGCGGTGTGGCACACGGCGGCAAGCGGGCAGTGTGTGTGTGGTTATCAGATGAAGAGATTCATGTGGGCTGGGCTGTTTAGGTCAGATGGCTGACAGTCAGGACTTGATGTTTGCTATTATGTCGTTGTGCTGGTTGGTAATGCTGATGCCTTGCCTTGTTACAACAGTGCCCTCTCATGCTCCTCCATGTTTGCTAGCTTAGGTTTGGCGCTAGTGAACCAGCTGCTGAGTGGTGTATAAAACCAGATAGCTTGTCTTGTCTCACTGTTTGTGTCATGCTTGCTGAGGTTTTGAATTGATTACACTGATTATAGGTATTCCCCTGCAAGGTTCAGAAAAGGTTCTGAAACCTCTTCAAACACCTCGTTTGTACTTCAACATTTATGTTATTAGTTCTGTTTAAAAGTTTGGCATAGTTTCTGTTGTTCAGTGTATATTCCAAAACAGGGTTTCTTATCTTTAAAGTATTTGGAAGATCATTTTTCATGTTATGCAGCTTAAGTGCAGAAACACTGATCTTTCTTAAAAATGCCACGTTCTGCTTGAAAGGATGTTGCCACTGTTTCACAAGAAGCAGTTGTTTTTTAATATGATCGGTAACTTTTTCATTGAAGGAACAGTAGAGCTGAGAAGAGACAGTTGAGTAAATGAGCGCCTCTTCCCTATACCCGAAGAGCCAATCCAGTCCTGGATGGCCCATTTGACCCAATCCTCCTGGAGAGGCCCACCGGGCACACGTCACATCCACATTAAGGCATTAGAAAAGGCTTTATTTGTTTGCGTGAGGGACATCCTCTCCTGTCGGTTCTGTAGGTCACACTCAGTTGACACTGCAATTGGAAGTCATTGCGCTTGTGTGGGTTTAGTCTTCCAGGTCAAATTATCCTTCAATTCAACCTGAAATTGGGAATGGCAGCAGCAAGGATCAGCCCAGGGCCCAGGCCCTCTCCTCAGTATTAAGCCATCACAGTGTTGTAAAGTGAGCTCCTGTAATGAACCCTGTCACCGCTACCACTGCACCAATATCCCCACTACACAGCATGCATATTGATTGCAAATTGTGAGTGCGAGCACACGGCTGCGGTGCTGTGTGTATGTAATGTATGTGTGCACGCTCACGTAAGCGCACCTTGTTCTGGGAAGAAACAAGGGAATCGCCTTTCTCTGATTAGAAAGCTCATGCATAGGAAAGCACGACAGAGACACTGCTCCCCATCTGCCCGTGGTGCAGGTGAAAACAATTTACACATCGCCAGGCTAATGGATACATTCATAGGGAGCACAGACAGAGGGAAAGAGGGATGGAGGGGGAGAGGGAGAGAATAGCAGAGAGTGGAAAAAGAGAGGGGTTGTAATGGGCCCAGGCCAATGCAGACCAGTGGCCCTGCTCATGCGGCCAAGCCAGACAGCAGCGTATCAGATAACACATAATCACCAGGGTCAGGGACTAATGAATGCGGTCATGGCCCACCAGAGCAGGCTTTTGCCCGCACTAAAGACACTTGTAAACAATCGGCTGGGTGAAACATGGCAATAATATGTTGATTCAGCAGGTAATGAGGTTCTCCCTGAATCAATACCCCCAGCTAACCCCTCTCCCAGGTGGGCCAGTGAAGAGCAGTCAGCCAGGTTGGCGAGCGCAGACCTCTGCAATGACCTTTCCGTGGCAGTAAGGACACGAGGCAGTCTGAAGAGGACTATTCTCGTATTGCACAAGGCGCTGAGTGTCAGAACTTTCATTCGCAGCAAGCAAATGAACAGACAGGCGCTGCATGCTAATGAGCGGCAGGCTATTTTCCACCTTTTTTATCTGCACATTATGCTCTTGACTTTGGAGAAGGTGGGAATTAGGTTGGACCTCAGTGTCAGGCTGCCTGATGGCTCCGCTCAGGAAAAACTGGTAATTGAAGCCGATGGCTGCCGCGGAGGAGGTCTGAATTTGGAAATAAACAGTTTCAAGCACTGCACGTCATTTCTAGAGAGATGACAGGGGGAATGGAAATGAGCTGTCTGGATCTAATGTGCTTTCGCAGCAGGGAAAAAGGGGGCCATCTTTCAGATAACAATTCCACTCATTAGGACTTCAGTGCCACCGTAATGACAAGAGACCAAGTTGCTAAATTCAGAGAGGACAATTAGGAAATGCTGGCGCCCTGACAAACCAAGTAAACAAGGACACATGGCTCTGAATTTTACATATACTCTGGCCTGACGCTGTGAGAAACATCTAATAGGTTTCGGGGAGATTTTAAAAAGGAAATGCCATAAATGGCCTCCCGCTAGGTTCTTCTTGTCATAGTAGCAACTTCTTTATTATTGCTTGTTCATTAGCATAATAGACAAATTAATTCCCCGCTCATTGCTAAAGCAAGTTGTTTACATCTGATTCTGTGCTTGTTAAAGGCAATTTAAAAGCCTGTTTTTCAGGCTTTGCAGTCTGACTAGAGAACCTTATTTGTGACAAGCACGTGGGTGTAAACATTGCTTAGATATAATGTATAAGTGTATTCTGTTTACATAGCCTTCCTGTCTATTTTTCAAAATAAAGTCACAAACAGCCATGGATTTATTATAGCGACCGCCTTATTGTGAATTCGAATGCATGTGTGCATGTTGTCATATTTTTAGGTTCTGTTTGTGCCATCACATTAAACTGAAGTGGGGATTCCAGTATTGTCATAATTACATGCTAAACTAGTCTGCATGAGGCACTGCTAAGTTGAACAAGTTCCCTTTTTTCCCCTCACACCCTCCTCTGCAGTTTTGGCAGATGTGGCCTATTCACCTTCCTTTCGCTTGGCCCCAATTCAGCGTAGCCCCTATGGCTGCCTCCACCTCCTCAGGCTCCGTCGTGCTTTGGTACCGTACTGTATGTGTGTCCACTGTATCAGTCTCCCCTGGGAGCCACCGCCTCTCCCTGTTTCAATTTCCAAAGGATTACCAGCAACAATGCATTTCCTCAACAGTTGCGCAAAGTTTCTCCACTCCCCTCCTTCACTTCGTTTTCTCCTTGTTGCCCAAACAAAGCTGTGAAGCCCAAAATGTAACTTGGGGACATTTTGAGCAGGATTTCATGAGTTGAATGAAAGTTTGCTTATTAAAATCTTTCAGCACGGCTTTATGCATTAGACTGAAGAGTGGAGCGCATGTTTATATACTTTCAAATGACAGCAGCAGTTAATCTCTAATGCTTTTTACTGTGGCGTCAGCGTGGCATGTTTAAAAAAAATAAAATGCAACCTTCCATGGACGCGGCATGCAACCTTGATGTAGCGGCCAAAACCACAGGGGTTTCTTAGACTCCGATAGCCTTCATGCTCATGAATAAAACAGGGGGTTTAGGGGGCTTCCTGTGCAGCTAATTCACAGTGCCGAGCTTCCAATCTGTTTTTATGGTACTTGGGTGGAACAATTTCTCTTCCCCTGCTTCAGGGCTGCATACAGCACGGAGAGCAGATTCTCGGGAGCTCGTACAGGGATAGTAATTTGCCATAATCAGTTATTGTGCACTGGTGAGTTTAGCACAAGCTGAGACTCATGATACTTTGTGTTTTTTCTTCAATTTTATGCAAATAAACAAAGCAGCTCACTTTCTGAAATTGCCCTTGTTTGTAACATGAAAATGTCTGCCGGTGTGTAACACGAATTTCTAGCTGTTAGGTATGAGCGCTTTATGTGCTCTCGTAATTTTTCATGATAAATCGCAGCACATGGCCATAAACGTCTTGTGCTAAACTACGTAACACGTTGCTTTCTCTCTGTGCAATTAGCAAAGAGGAACGTGCTTCTTTTCCTCGTGAGTCCTGTTTGCAGACTCATTACCAGGCCCTGCTGGTTTCTCCAGCACTGAGAGGAAGTTAAACAAAGCGCCACTCACACACAGCCTCTCTGTGGTGACAACAGGCTCCAGACCCATCACCAAACGCTGAGAAGTGAAGGGTCTGTGAAAACAAACCGCTATGACACCCTTCACTCTTTCTTCTGCTCGACTGCACCCTGTCAATGTCCAACCCGATCACTAGTACTGCGAGCTACGTTAATAACTGAGAAAACAAACCACCAGGCGATAAAGCCCCAAACCTCTCCATCCTAAATCTTCCATACAGTAATCACATCAGGCTCTAAAAGGATGCACCTCCTTTTGTTGTGAAATCACAATTGCACCTGTCTGCTTGGTGACAGCAAATAGTAAATTGATATTTTTTAATGCTACAAACAAGTGCATGTACACACAGATGCAGAGAAGTGGTTGAAAACACAAAGTCAGATGTACATATCGATATACTTTGCGCACGTACACATGCAGTCCACACACACACAAGAGGCAGAGGGGACCTAATTAAATGCAGACAGCGACTGTGTGGACTGGCTTACAGTGAAGCCGGGTCTCAAGCTGCCACAGCAACAGTTCATCTCGGCCAATTAGATGTCGCATCAAAGCCGGGGCGGCCACAGAGCAATGGGTTCACAGGCGATATTGTTGTGTGCGTGGTCAGCAATCAGCAATGTCCCCTGCTGGGATCTGCCGCCGCCGAAGCTGCAGAGAGAGTCACCTGACAACAGCCAGTACAGCAGAGGCCTGCCTGCATGCTGTGTGATCTTCCCCTAATGTGTATGTGATGGAACCGCAGGCCTCGGGGATGGAAGTAATGCAATGTTAAAAAATACATAAATCTCAGCCCCCAGAAAGTTTTCTGTTTATTGGTCCTTTTTCAATCAGAATATGTGCACGTTTGATCCTCACAGCACCTAAGTTTCATGTCACCAAAGTCTTGATAACAACTAACTACTTCTGCACAAATAATTAATAATGCCGAGCAGCTTTGCTTTAGCTTTTGTCTGCCCAGGTCATGAGCAAAACATACGCTGATTGCCTTCCTGCTATGAAGTTTGACTTTACATTTTCTGATTCCACAGCCTCGGTTTGCATGGCTAATTCTGCCACAGATGAGAAATGCTGAGAGATAAAAAGGGCTAAATCTTTCTGCTGTTGCGTAGCTTTATATGCTGGGTGAAGATTGCATGTAACAAACCAAGGGGGTTTGTTTTAACTGTAAAATGAAATCTGTTAGCAAAGATCTCATTTATTCTTAGTGATCCCATAAAAGCTGTGAGAGACGAGAGAATGATAGCTGTGTAGGACAGTCAAGAGTAAGGCCGATGTCTAAACTGCTAACGGGCACAAGTACATGGAATCTCCTGGTCCTCTCTGAGACCGAGCAGCAACAGTCTTGTCAATTCGCTCCTCAAACCCTAAAGCTGCAAGCGGGGCAGCAGTCGGCCCAGGATGGGTTTCCCGGGATTAGAAGGGGGTCAGAGCTGGAGTGCTGCCACTCTCTCTCTCAGCAGCTGAGCCACAGCTCACTCATTATACCTGAGGAGTCAAAACATTACCCATGGTGCACCGGTGCCTCTGGGACAGGCCCACCCCTTGCACCATACAGGGTGAGGTGGTTCTAGTGCTGCATCAGTGATATTTCTCAGATATTTCTCATGTGTTCCTTATTAGTCCATATGGAGATCGCAGTTTGCATGTGGTTAATAAATCATTCCAGGAAGTATTGAGACTAGCTGAAAGCACTTGAGAGCACTCGCCGTCTTCTGACTCTCCCTCTCTAACATCCTCGTGAATGTGTCTATTTTAGGTCACAAAGTGTATTTCGCTTTATACATGGAAAACAGACCTAGACTTCACAACACGTAAAGGCATCCATTAACCAATCACATCAACGGGCTTCTGCTAATTCACAAACCCTTATTTATATATTTCTCCCTTCAGTGAAACATAATTACAGATTATGTAATGTTTAGGCCGGGCACACTGATTGCTGTCCAGTGTTTGAAAGGCTACAGTTCTTAGTGAATTAGAGAATGATTAGTGCATGGCAAATCTACTTCATTCTAAATATGTTAATTAACAGTCAGTGCAGTGGGTGCAGTAGTTAAAAGCACTAGTAACCTCACACAAGCTTCAAATGTTACCACACTCTAAATTGCTTGCCGTGGGTTTCTTTGAAAGGCTATATTTAATTAAATGCCATACAGTAGCCATTTCCGGGCTAATGGAACTTATATTATATGTAAGAGATCTGGTGAGGAGTCACTTAACCATCCATTACGGCGGCAGTTTGTGGTCCGGCTTTCTAGACACGTGTAAAAGATGGAGATTTGTATTTATCTGAGATTTTCAACTTGCACGCTTCCTGTCTCACGTTACATTGTTATTTACTGAAATGAATAAATGTACTGTACTCTAGACAGCACATAAGCACTGTGTATTTTTTGTTCCAGTTCATTTCAAATTTATGTGAGGACACAAGCTTTTGTAAAAATAAGCAGCATGCAAACACAGAAGCAATCCAGTATAACCGAGAAGCTCTTCAGGACCACGAGCAGTGCACAGAGCCACCTAGTGTCGTCACTCGGCACACCACCACAGAGAAAATACACTGAAAATGTGTTTTGGTGCATATTAGCATACTGTTATAAAAACTTAGAGAAGAAACGGGATTCTGAATTGATGGCACGTTGAGTTTTTTTGGACAACGTTTCCTCTTGAGTTAAATACGTGTAGGTGCTCATTGTGGCGTCCCATATGTTGTTGTGAATAGTTTTAAGTACGGCCACAAACATCCCCAGTCCTCTGCACATGCTTGTTTTACTGTGGCAATCTGCCCCCTCTAATGTAGCATGATTTCTCATAACTTGGTTAAGGGTGCCCCCATCTGGCCGACAGCTCGCCAAAGTGCTGGCGGTTTCTTTGCTTTCTCCCTCCCTCTGCTTGCTCACTGCACTGATTTCTATTGTGAGAGCTAATTGTTAGATAATATGGGTTGTTTATGTGAGCTATCCATGCAAATTCTGATGCGATTTCAATCATTTTAGACGTGTGATTTTTGTGTTTTTAATGTGGAATAGGAGTGAAAAGGAAGCACTCGGTGCTTGCAGATTGCGTTTTCTCTCACTCTTTCTCAACCAAACACACCTCCGGGGTCCAGGCAGCAACAGTTGTTTTGGGGCAGTATCGGGTGAAATGAGGGCGGCGGCGTGCAGGCGGTGTAATTTGCAGCCTTGCCGGAGGAGCCCATTTTCTTGTGTGCGGCCACTGGGCGCTGGCTGCTGTTCATCAATATGGAAGTCTATGAGGTGAGGAGAAATTGTAATGATGGACACTGAGCGGCGAGAATCAGCGGCTCAATAAGCCCCCCTAATTGCTTAGCAACAGTGTTCCAGGGTCTCTCATTTGAGATCAAGAGTTTAGTGGACTGAAGACTCCGCTTTGGAGAAATAGAGCTTGTGCCATTCGATAAGACGACGGAGAAATGGGCTCTATCTTCTACTTCCTCTGCACCCTCCCTCCCATTCCTCCACCCCCTCTCTCTCCTTCTCTTTCTCTCTCTGTCTCTCTGGCGCCGACACCCCCACCCACCCTCCAACCCTTTCCTACCGGGATGATTATGTTACCTTTCAACTGCATGATGTATTCAGTTCACTAGATTATTTTCTGTCATCTCAGTTAATTGAATTCTGTCCATCATATATAGATGTTTTCACATTTGCATAAAGGTTAGAGTGGTGAAGAGTGTCAAACTTCAATTTAGACAATGTCACTCAAATAAATATACTGGCCTCTTCCTCCCCTCTCTCCGCCTCTCCTGGCTCTCCGGAGGTGGGTATTTACGGATTCCGAATTTAAATAGATCTGTATTCCTGGGATGCGCCGACTCTCATATACATGTAAATATGAATATGAAAATGACCGGATGGCTCTCTGATATGGGATGCGTGGCCATGTGTAGTCGGGTGTGCGTGAATCTTTCCAGTAATCTTTGCACATTTCGATTAACGCGCGCCTCTGTCCGCGCGGTCGCCTTCGTGGCCGGTTTGTGACACCGCCAGCATGTAGGCATCGCTGTCCTCTACAAAGGATCTCAGTAAGCACTTCCTCCTACTCCTCTACTCGTTGTCAAGTGGCTCTAACATCCAGCCTACAACTGTCATGTGAAAATGTAGGGTGTCGTCGGGAGGGGTAACAAAAGGACCTACCGGAACATAAGAACGCGTAAATGTGGTTGTGCACGCAAACACACGTGCACATTAGAGCTCAGGCATCGTATGCACTCATTGGTTTAACACTCGTCCGTTGAGATTTTAAAGGCTTTTCCCCCGTGGCACGCAACTGACCGAGGGAGACGGAGCATAATAACATGTCACAAAAGGAAACACAGCAAAGAGGAGGGAGAGACTTCTCTGACAGACGAGAAGACCCGGACCAATTCACATTTAATAAGTGCCTTAGAATATCCAATTATGTTTGGTTTTGAAAATTGATTCATGTGTCTTTAGAAGCAATTTTCATATTAGCCTTTTTCAAATAAACATCTATTAGGTTTATGTATCACACTGGCATGTGGCGTCAGCGTGCAGGCAGTGCTAAAATAAGTCTGTGTCAGTTAGTCGATAGATGGGAGCGCGAAGACGGCGGACAGATTAGAGTGCTTATCTCTTTTCATCAACTCTGAATACCAGCTGAATTGAAGGTCAATATCTGAGGATTCTCCAAGCCGAGCAGGTGTCTGGAGAGTATGGATTGGCTAGTGCTTGCAGCGCCTCTTTCCGGCTTTGTGGGCAGGCCAGGGCCAATTTCAAATGTGTCACAGCTGCATTTAAGCCAACGGTTACCTGGACAAAACCACTATACATTATACTGCATTCCTCTTTCACGCTCCTCCTTCGTTCTTCTTTTTTTTTTCTCTCTGTTGGTCTACATATGTCACACGGTGGGCTTTGTCACGCCTTGTGACACATGGTGTGAGTTATCTGTGGGGAAAATGTCTGCTGAGAGACGAGCGGAGGTGGCTTATTATTTATGATAACGTGAAAGACAATTGTGCGCTGGTATTGACTAGAAGATTTGCAATCTCTTTTCAGGAACAAATGCGGGCAAAAGCTCGGCGATGGAGAAAACTTCTTCCTTTTTTTGATTGTAAATTAGAGAACACAAATATAGGAGGGAAGAAGGTGAAAACATGCTTCTTTTCAATAGGCCATCTGTTTACAGCCATTTTCAAGGCTGTCCATTATTGATTACATCTCTATTTCCTCCATGGACACAGTCAAAAAAACCACTGTAGATAAAGAACTATTTAAAACTTACTCGGCAGTATACAAGTCTATATCGCTTCTTTTCTCTTCCCTGGTTTGCAGTGAATGCAGAGGTTTTTTTCTTGGAAATGGACATTGAAAGCTTGATAGGCCGCGAACGGGGCAGGTGGCGGTCTGCTCTTGCCTCTGCCTCGTGTTTGTGTTTTAGTTTGGCACTCTGTTAAACCTAAAATCACACAAATGAAACAGCAGATAAACACGTGCGTGCGCATGCTGACTTTGTGCTGTGTGCGCGAGCTTGCAGTCAAGATTGGTTACGAGGCTGTGGAGGTGGCGCTTGTATATTGAGGGGTCTTGTCCAGTGTCAGAGGGCCCTTTCGGCTACTCTCTTCCCAGACAAAGCTGTGGTGAAGGGGCTCACTCCAGCAGGACATGGCTGCTGGGGGGAGAGAGCAGCAGCAGCAGCACTCCAGACCTACTCGCCTGCAGGAGGAGGCTATCTCAGCCACCTAGTCCACTCCTCAGGCTGGCGGATACTCTCCACCACCACCCACAGGGAAGGCCATTTCTGACCTTATCACAGCATTTGCACAGCTGTCTATCAACACACACACACACACACACAAAACAAACAACCTTTCATGGAGAGTTAAAAAAAAAAAAAACATCTCGAAATTGGCGGCACAGCCTTGTCAGTCTTGAAACTGGATATTACAGGGTGAGAAAAAAGCATTAACACACCAAATTTGAGAGAGAAAATGAATTAATATTTTTATTATGAATTGAACTGCAAGAAATCGGTATACTTCTGCAGCTCTGAATAAAAGAGAAAATGCCTGCCGAGTATTACAAGGAAATGAATGGCTGGCTTTATTTGTGTATGCATCTGTAATGTTATTGTGGCCATTTTTATTCATGCGGGCAAAGTTGTGAGCTCACCCTTGGCTTTTATTTACGCGGTAGTCTTTCGTCTGCTCAACGGGAGAGCCTAGAAGGCTGCAGATAGGTCCTTTCAGATACTTACAAAGGCCGCTTCAGCGGCTTTTTGTTGCCGTAACTACCTCTTTCTTCCTCACATTCCAAATATCTTTGGTTCAGACCTGGTGGCCTTGATGAACAAGGTTCTATGGAATCAATCAACTGCTTCTCTCAGAAGATCTTAACATGGTTTAATGTTGGCCTTGCCACATTGTCCTTTTGAGATATAAACCTCATCCAACTTACGCCTGAGATCCAAGTTTCTTTTCTGAGGGGTCTTTTTGTGTAGAGTGGATTTGAGAGAGGCCTGAGCGTGGGGAAAAAACACAACTAGAGAGAGACAAGCAAGGCTGAGGCGCGTTGTTCTCGCTAATAATGACTGACAGCATACCTCGACTCGTTCATTCAGCGTAGTCAAAAAACATCTTTAAATCAGTCATTTTTTAAAATGTATGTTCATCTTTTCTCCAAAATGAGTCCTGTATGAGTGCATAGCTGTTATATAAAATTTGTGCAGTTTTGCTATCTCTAGATGTTTAGATATGTCAGCTTTTCCCTGGCGTGAACTTTGCCCTTTATATTGCACATATATTCCCTCTGGTTACACATTTTTGCTAAAACAAACAAAAACAAGAGATAAAATATTAAATGAGGGGCTGCAAAAGATAAGGCTTTTTTTTTTTTTTTTGCTATATTTTCACTGTGTTTGAGCAGATAAAAAATACACCTGGAATTGTTTTCTTTCTTTTTTGTGTCGCAAGCAGCCAGAAACGCTGGTCGGGAAGCAGACAGCTATTCATGGTGGACATATGTGCAAAGCACCATCCGCGTCTACAACCTCTCCCAGCTTCAGTAAAACAGCAACATCTGCCTTCAGTTTTTATAGCCCACAACATATGTCCCTTCGTTGGTGACAAAGCTGGCTAAGGCTCTCATGCTGTTCCTGTCCCCTAGTCCAAACATACATCTTTAGATACCTGTCAGCCTTTATTATTCCATCCTCTGTCGCTGCAGATAAGAGAAGTTAAAGTTTAATGAAATGCAGGCCGGCTACAGAGGCCCGGCTTTTATAATTTGTCACAGGCTGTGTGCTGGGAGCCCACTCCTATGTAAACACGGAGGCAGTGGTCACGGCCATTACTTCTAAATGACGGAACATGGACGGAGTGGCAGAAATGTCACTCGGCAGCAGCCGTTTTCCCGGTTACCCATAAACCAAGCTGGAAACATCCAAATTTGAGAAACGCAAACTCTAATAAAGCCTGTTGTAATGTTTTCGCAGCAAATTACCTACAGGAGCCGTATCCAAATGCAGTCATTTCCCGTCTGTATTTCCACATAAAATTGATAGTCAGCATGTTTCTCGGGCTGTGTTCTGGGTAGCCTCGGATATAAGAACAAATATGGTAGTCGGAGGTGTGCTGCGGGGCACCCATCGCACCAGGAGTATCGTTATAGTCGGCGTACTGTGTTCAGGGCCTGGGGTGTAAGAGACAACCCGTTTCCTGTCTCGCACACAGGGGCCACAGCGCTACTTGCACTGTGTACTTGTATAACCTTAATGGCAAACAAAGATAGGCACAGGATGCCTGGAGCTACACTGGTCAAGGAGCTCCGATGCACTTTATATCAGAGGCTGAAGAGTCTCAGCCGACTGTTTTCAGGTATTTAGGCGTTAAATGTTTTTGGCCAGGCTTGATAAAGAGAAGTGATCGCCTATCGATTGGTGAAACGATCTGTTCTCTCCTTGCTGCACGGCGTGACACGTGAGAGGAAGACTATCCCTCCTTCCTGGTTTGTTCTGCACTAGATGAAACTCTAGGAAACGGCTTATTCTGCCACTTCAATTTTGAGCTCCATTTTAGCCTGGACCGCAGTCTGACTGAGAGCAGAGGTCCACGCTCCGGAACAGACTCTCACACACACAGAGCACACACATACGCCACACACTTCAGCAGTTGATGTCTTAATACAGGCAGGATCTAATTTAGCTGATCCTCTGACATTTATCCTTTAGGTAAACTCTCGCCCTCCCCTCTCACTCCCAGTGGCACCCGTGCCAACAAAGCAGCGCAGGCATATTTTAGAGCACCTCCGCTTCGCACCTCAAAGTGCCCTCAGGGACACTCGGTGTCTCCTCTCTGGTTTCTAGCGAAATACTCCACATTTGATGTTATTTCTCAGGCTCTTTGTGATCAGGCACAGGAAGTTAACCGAGAGTACACCCTTGATGAAAAGAGGGGGGCTTATATTTATTCTCGGCTGCAGCCATTTGCAGGTGGTGGGGAAACTGACAGGCAGCAGGACACAATAACATATGCGCTCACTTATGGCAAGGCACACCAACAAAGCTGTTGAACAGACATGCGCAAATATACGCAGAGGTGGGCTGTGTGTGTGTGTGTGTGTGTGTGTGTGCGTGTGTGTTTGGGGACTGGTTGGGGCTATAATCAGTAGCTCTGTGACAAGGAAGGGAGGTGGCGGCTGGCGGGAGGGACAGAGGGACAGGCGTGATAACAGATTGAGCGACTCCGATAAACTCTCCTCTAATGGTTCTGCCTGTCCTTCTCCCCCTTTTTCGACGGCACCTATTTAGTGGACTCTTTCACTGGCGGTGGATTAGAAACCTGGATAAGGAGAAGCAAACACTGGCAGCTTCTCTGAGTAAGCAACAGAGAGAGGGAAGGAGAGGAAGATAGAGAGAATGGGGGAGAGATGGGAGGAGGAGAGACATGAGGAGAATGAAGGACAGAAGGAGAGGGGCAGAGTGGGAAGGGAGCCGGAGAGGATATTCAAGGAGTGGCACTTACCCATAGCCATCCATCGTTTCTCCTTCCACCCCCCCACACGCCCTCACCCCAATCCCCTTATAGCCTCCTGCTTTATTTTTGCTTTCTGGGTCCTTGACAATGCAGTAACTGCTTACAGAGCACCGGAACTGCTCTTTGAGCCTGAAGTCGATGATGGGTTCAAGTGGCGGGTTGCAGGAGGTGTCAAACACGGCCTAATTCTGTGTGGTTAACGGCTAGGCGTGACACATGCAGGACAGTGTAAACATGGATTAGGTTGATGTCTCAATCACAGTGTGGCAGATTGACAGGCTGCTGACAGCAGCAACACCTGCTCAGATTTGTACGGGGCTGGTAGTCTGTGCGGGATACGCTGTTTCTGATCAGAAACATCATTTTTTCTGCTCTGTTTGTAAGATTCAAACTTTATTTAAATTTCTTATTACTCTAGATTTGATTTGTAAGTAATTCAAAAACTTTTAGCTCTTCAGATATAGTTGTATGTAAACACAAAGAGAATCTTTACTAGTCAAATAAGACAGGCCAATGATTTTTAGTTGAAATCGTCTAACCTATAATAGGTTTGCCTTTTGAAAACACCATGATTTTTGCTTTAGATTTTATGTACTGCACAAAAAAGCAAAAGCGCTGATTTAGAATAAACACAATTCAAAAAGAGAGAGCTTCCTCCCCATCTGATAGACATGCATAAATATCTACATTGATATATGTGTTGGAAAGAAGGCAATAATGAATGCACACATGTATTTGCACCTGGCTCAGAAATAAATACAGTAAAAAAAAAAAAAATCTTTAATTTACTGTGATTTTTAGATTTTCAGTGGTGACCAAATTGTGACCTAACTGAGGATGAGCAAAGAACTGGATTTTTATTGAGTGAGATACGATGTTTTATTTAATATGAGTGACTAGGAGGTAAGACCGGCAGCCGACTACTACTATTAACTGACAGAAGGCTCAAAATAAAGTGGAATAATGTAACCATGCAAAATGAAAAGCAAATAATTATATCCAGCTTTAAAGCCTCTATTAGTGCAATTCTGTGGAGACAAATGGAAAATTGCACACTTAGTAATTTGTCCATTTGATTATGACTGCTGAGTATGTGATTAAAATAGTGTAATTATATCTACTGTATTGCCTTTATGCTCGCAACGAGACACAGAAATATCTGGCAACTGTGTGACTGTAGTGACAGTCTGATTGACTGGACACAATACATGTGCTGCAGTAAATTAATAGAATGGTCCATTTTCTAAATTGATCCATGAAAAGGATTTACCCAGTGGAGCTGAAAGTTCAGGCTACACATAGCTTTCACAGTGCTACAGGGGTTAAATTGTTAAAAACGGTGGACTTGCGCCACTGTGTTTCTTTTCAGAATGTGTAGATTTAAAGCATTAAAGTGCCACTCCAGGCAGCAGTAAAAAACACGTGCGCACACAGTGTCAAAGAAGAAATAACACAAATTGTCATGCGCTGGCGGTAATTATGTTGAGTAGCATCTTCGACGGCGGGGTCGTCTTCCTCCACACGGAAGACGACGTCACACTTCTGAGCGCCAGTGAGCGGCTTCTCTCAGCCTACGCTCCAGTGTCAAGTGCTGCAAACAATATGCACTCACAGCAAGCACTGCTCGACTCAGGAGACGACATGCTCCAATGATTGTGCCTTTGCCACAACTATTTGTGATTGACAAAGGCCCGTGTAACTCACCACTGACTTTACCTCACAATCTGGTATCGCCGTATATCTCAGCGCGAGAGCAAACAAACGAGCAGTAAATAACTGGCTGCCTCAGTCCCCGCGGGCCGTCAATCAGACGGACAAGTGTACACTACGCTGTGTTAGAGAGCTCAGAGCTGAACTAATCCAGTAAATACAAGAAAAGCTCCGACTGGAGAAAAATCCTGTCTGAAGATCCAGTCTCAAACCACAGGAGGAAACCTGGGAACACAGGAATCTAATGACTCCAAAGCAGGCATGAAGTGTGAAATCCGACTCTTTCCCAGGAACAGCTGAGCCT
Source organism: Perissodus microlepis (assembly GCF_051167445.1). Lineage (NCBI taxonomy): Eukaryota > Metazoa > Chordata > Actinopteri > Cichliformes > Cichlidae > Perissodus > Perissodus microlepis. The sequence goes on from NC_140479.1 coordinate 9,513,468, forward strand.
GCATGTAAGGCAGAGCAAGAAACATTTGGTGCGGCGACAGATAATTATATTTATTGATTCACTGAGTAGAGTTATTAGCTAGTTAACACGTCTCTTACAGTAATATTAGCCATTATTGTGGAAAGCCACGTTGAAAAGAATGTCACTTAAAACTCATATTAGCCAAATGAATGCGACTGTTGTCGGGCATTGAAGTCTTTCAGTGGCTGTCTCAGCATCATCGCTCTCATCATACATCAGTACATTACACTAAACAAAAGAGCTAAAGACTAATTATTGAAAGATCCACACAAACTAGTGAGCTAGCTAAATATTGTCAACTCTAGCCAAATTCCCAATCTGCCTCTATTAATTAAGCCATTTAATCATCCACCACACTAATTGCATAATTAAATCACTGCCTCCTGGGTGCTACTGATGTGCAGTGGGTAATCTGGCGCAAAAATACCACTCATCAACAATGTGGGCTAGTTGATAATGCTAATGGGTGGCTAGGACCACAGCAAGTCGCACAAAAGGTTATGGTCAGTTTTCCATAATGTGCACCGGCAAACGGGCCGGCATCAGTGTCGCCGATATATACAGGTATTGAGCGTAGTCACCGTCTCAGCTGATTGGATTAGTAATTTCTCTTTATGTTCTGTTGTTGTTGTTGTTTTTTAAAGTTCAAATAGTGTAATCGCTTTGTTAAAAGCACTAAGATTAAATGAAGTGACACCTGTGAAAATCTCTAAAGCACAGATCTCATTTTTGTTACATGACGTGTGTGAGAGATTTTATGTTTTTGCATAAACACAGATTCAGAATAGCAAAAGTAAAAAGCAATCAAAGGCATTTATAAAAAAAAGACTCCACTGCACAGAGATGCAGTCCCTTATCTGAATACAACAACAAGCTGTAGCCCTCCAGTTTAGCACAATCGTGGTCAGTCGGCACGAGCGTGACCGGCACAAACACCTTGTGTGCTGGCATTGTTGGGTCGGCTCGTCTCAGCACAAGACTCAGCAGCTCCAGCCAAGTGTTTAAATTCCTGAAGAGCCTCCAGAAGAAATTAGTATGTAATGGCCACACTCTGCAAGAAGAAAGACCCATTATGGCTTTCCACTGACTGTACTTGGCTTTCATTTGTGAGCTAAATGGATGCGCGTGAAGGTGAGAGTTCACTAGCCATTCAAGTATTTGGCTTTAACTGGCTCCAGCACTCTTGCTTTAATTCAAGCAGAAGGACAAGTATGAATAATCGCTCTGGATAAGACTCATCACAACCAGCAGCACGAGCCTCCCCCCCCCCTCGCCTCGCCACCACCGTCGACGATTTTCCCGCCCTCAAAATGGCTGCTGCAGCTTAATGACAAAATACCATTTACATCATGCCTTTTAATTTGCAATTTGCCAGCTTTTGTTGCTGCTATCTGATTTTGGATTGTTAGCTGCACACTGTATTATTTTGATGCAAATTTCCTCCCAGCTCATCTCAACTGGTTCTAATTTCACATTTGTTTATCAGAGCTGGAGAAAATGGCTAGGGAGAAATGGGTAACTCTAATCAATGTAAAATAGAACACAAAATATCCAATGATTACGGATCCATGAAGGCTGGGAGGCTGTGCAGAGAATGCAATAGCCCATGTTGTATTATGGAGACAAAGAGACCACACCCAGCTGACACCGTGGGGATGAGTTGTAAAAAAAATGAGGTTTTGAGGAGAAATGTCTGTTATTGGGCCCATAACAGAGAAGTGACTGCTTTATTCAAACACACAGAAGTGTACAGCCAAAACGGCTAATAGGAGGCCCCAAGGGTGCCCGTCGCATGTAATATATGCACAGGATAATTTATTACAGCAGGACTAATTTCCATCGCTTGTGCTTGGAGTTGCCTTGCTAATTATGGAATTTTTTTTTTCTTTTAGCAGTTTTTTCCTGCCCGATTCATAATTGCACATCGACATTCAAGGGCAGCGTCTTTGCAAATGAGATGAGGCCTTGCCATTTGGCACTCATGGCCCCCCACACCCAGGTGAGCACACAGCCCACACGGGGAAGCAAGCAAGGCTCCATTTCCTTCCAAAAAACACACCCACCCTCCCAATCATCAACGCTTGGATCTTTGATGGGCTCTACCCCCAGAACTGCTATGACCATCTCAGAAATATCAGATAGGCTAGTGTGTAATTAGACTTGGGACTTTAATTAGGAAAAGTTAACTGTTAGATGAAAGCTGTCACATCTGTGATACGTACTGCTGGTTCAGTGGATGGATCCCAGGGGGGTCTGCATCAAAAGGCCCTTCCCTGCTGAGCAGGCCCACTCTAGCATGTTCTCATGCGCCAAATCAGGCCCTCTGAGTGGCAGCGGATGTGAGGGGATGGAAAAACAGAGACGCAGACACAAGTTAACTGCAAAGGAGAGACGAAGAGGGGGAAGAAGAAGGAAAGAGAGAAGAGGGAGAGAGAAGAAAGGCTGCTTTTCCGCGTGTCTCGTTAAACCGAGAACACGGCACAGACACAAAGGGATCTGAGGGAAAACAATGTCGCTTAACAAGACATCACTGGCTCATCATTAGCAATTTGTTGTGGGCATAATTTTCCCCTGCCCCTTGCATAATAGGTGCCCTGGGATATTGCCGATGCTTTTGTGCGGCCTCATTTGGCTATTTATTTACTTGGCTCGTGTCACAAAAGAGATCTGGCCACCTCAAGCGAGAGCCAAGATAACGCTGTTATGGCTCCACATCACAGCCCTATTAAGATGGAGCTCCTTTAATTGACTCCCCTAGCTCATTGCCTGACCTGGAGTCTCGCTGATCCCACCCAACCAATAAGAGTCTTCATCTCGCAGGGCAAAACTCGGAGAAACGCGATGTGTGTCGTATCACTTGTTTTGGCTCATGTCAAACGGTCTCATTATTGGGTGCCAGAATAGGCAGGAGCGATTAATCTGTATTTCGACTGAGCTGGTCTCTTGCTACTTTCTGCTTTCGTGTTGTCTGCGCTGGAAAAAATACAGCTGCAGACTGCTGTGGCCGTGTTAAATATGGTGAAACGGCTTGACAGATATCACTGCCATTAATCACAAAAGCGAGGAGAGAGAGAGAGAGAGAGAGGGAGGGAAAGCCTTATAATTTCATTGTGTGCGCTTCCTGTTTACCCAAGCCCACAGATGGTACTGCCAGTTCTGCACAGTGGAGCTCTTACACTGTTGTTCCGTCGCCTCGGCTTTCTGTGGCCCTTTGTGACAGCGTAGACATTGAGCTGTCATTTACATTCAGCAGACACGTACGCGGGGAAACGGATGGATAGTCGAAAGGATGGATGACCCGAGTCATGGCAACAACGTAGCTATTCGGAAAAACAAAAAGCAGTTTTTCTGGAAATGGAAAGAAATTGATGATGCTAGCCTGGCTCAGCTCTGACTGATTGTGAGGAGCATAATGATGTGCATACACTATGTAAGCACCCCCGACTTCCTGTGATTTGCCCCCTTTTCCACCCATCTTCCTTTATGAATGACAGCATTCACATTTGTGTCACTGTATTGCGATTGTATCTGTTGTTGAGGAAATGAAAATCAAGTATTTGACCTTTGTATCCCATAAGTGGCTCAGTGTTTTGCTGTGGTGGCCTTCAAGCTGACGGTGCAGTCGCGTGCTTTCATGCCACCACGCTCTATTATTATTTTTTGTTGCAATTGTCAAGCCTTTATGTCAAATCTAAACAGCCTTAATGCGTTTTTGTTCGCAGCTCGGCACCGGGAGTTTATCACGCTTAAAGCCAGCCTGCCCTTTCCTCAGTGCTTCATTGCATGTACACATGCGCGCATGGCAGCCCCGTGCTTGCTGCTTTGACATAAAATTGTGCTTTGGCAAGGCCAAATGAGAAGATAGCGAAATCGATTTTCACATTGTATTTCACACCCTTTCATCAGGCCCGGCCCTCGTGGCTGGAACGCTTGTGATTTCAAAAGCACTTAACATACGCCAGCCCCTTTGTTCAAGAAGCAAACTACTTCTGAGGAGACATCAATGCAAATAAAACCAACTAGCAGAGCGAAGGGAAACTCGAGCTGAAGAACAACCAAATTACCCGTAGTTAATACGTCTTCATTACAATTTCTCCCTCTCTCTCCCTCCCTCCCTCTCTCTCTCCAGCATACCAAAGATTCTCAGCGCTAATGATTTTCTGGGTATTAAAGAGGCACCCACTGCTGTCACTCTGGATATGAAACAAGAAAACAGATTATTGTCGAGATCACCCACTGTGAACACCCAAATGATACTTAAAATATAATGATGTTCTTAACCATACTCATTAACAGCACAGTGCAGGAAAGAACAATATTCCTCCACAAAAGCCAAACAGATTTAAAATTAGAGCATAAAGCGAGGAGGCAAACGGTTTGGAAAAACACCGAGAATGGAAACAAAGCTGACGGCGCATTGATATTCTCTTCCCACGCGCACGGATTTGTGTATGCTCGCTGGTTTAAAGTTAGTGAACATTTGGCCGTGATTACTGCTGCAAACTCTGCATCTTTTGTATTTCTCGATCACAGTTAACATATGAAAGGCATCCACGGGAAAACATAATCCTGTGCCCTAACTTGCCGGAACAAATGTTGTTGATGCCAGGCGCGTCAAGTCGTAATGATAATTATCGTCGCCCCGCTGTTCTTCAAACATCTTCTGTATATATGCTTTATATTAATATACGTCTGCTGTGTTTTTCCTGCTGATACTTGGCAGCATAGGATTGAAAAAAGGTATCGGTTGTTGTTATTTTGTGCCTGGGATAGAATATGTTTTTTCTTTTTGCCTTGACAGGAAGTACATTTCAACGAGTTGCCAGTGAATAACCAAGGGTTTATTTCCACTACATAGGAGAGTGATTCAAATCTTGGCCTATAAACAGGCAGTAAAGGAAGTCCAATGTTCCATAACTCAACCCTTGTCGTGGCGTACTTTAGTGAATAGGACAACTAGGGACACAGTGGGATTGTTCGGTTCTCGCCAAGCCAAAACGATTCTTTGTCAGCCAGGCATAAATAACATAGTGTTGATTGTTCTGTCAAAGTTAATCTGACAGCTCGGGGAAGCAGTCATTTATCTAATGACAGAGTTTCTATGACGACAATCGATCCTCCTGCAGCTTGAGATGTGTGTGCGCGTGTGATTCTTGGTGGTGGTGGTGGGGAAGGGGGGGGTGCCAAACATTTGCCTGCATTAGCTGAACACAGTGAAGCACATTCAGGATCAAGACACAGAGATCCTTTGTGGCCATGTGCAACTTTGCTTTTAGAGGTGTTACTTAATACATTCCTAAGATGCCACATGCTTTAGTATTCACTGTTGGTTCAGCAGAATGAGCAATGCAGTCGTTCTTTTAAAGGTAAACAAAAGCAATTACCTTTGTCGCTGCACTACAAATACACCACATACTTCTGCAATTATCTCATAACAGCACAAATCTGTGGCATGTCTTTGCGTCACATGAGGCAGGTGGTGCTTTCATACCAGACACGTGGTGTTGTTCTTCAGCTGCTTCTGAGTCTCACCGCTCGTTCTTTGGTTTTACACCGAGTCAACAAAAAGACGGAAATCTAATGGCTTCGACACAATAACAACACCTCAGATTGTTGTAATCGCACCATGAAACAGGCTACGTGTCTTTTTGAAGAGGAAATTTGACCTGTAACGTTACTACAATTTCTTACTACTTTGGTTCAAGAGTTTAATTTTTAGCTCGGTTGTAAAGCGGCTGGATCTTTTAAAGCATTTCTGCAAAATTTAGACAACCTTTGGCCTTAATGGATAATAATATTACCTGATGAAACAAATCTCACATTCTGCTTCTGAGAGTTTTACACGGATGATTGAGAATGGATATTCAAAATTTAAGAAATAATTAAAGTTTCATTTGACCTTTATGATGACACCACCGCTGTGATTCTCCTTCTCTTTAACTGAAAGTATATCATCTCCTATTGGTGAGCGAAAGCAAAACTAATGGTGACATTTTTCAGGTGTTGCAGGAATAGTTAAGCAGCTCACATTATATGTAAGCACTCATCTGTAAATGGAGTCAGTAATATCTCCACTCTTGGACTCTCCAAAACACTTAGCTAAATTCTCGCTTTTAGGTTCTTTTTGCACCAAACAGGTCATTGTCATGTGACCCCGCTGTGTCACAACAATGCTTTTGTGGTTTTGGGCGGTGAACAACAGGCAGATAATAAATTGCAGTCTTCTTAGAAGCTGCCTGTTTGTCCAAAGAGGACATCAATAATAACTAGAAGAAGCATAAATGCCTTCATATTGATACGCATCCCTCGTGTTTTTTTAAAAAGCGTTGCTATTGTGAGAATGCTGAACATTGTCCTTCGGATTATGATGATTTGAAGGACACTGTTGAGCACTGAATGACCCGGTAGTGATGTGGAAGACGCTAACAAGGAAGAAAATAAAATATTTTCTCGACAGAAGTGTGCGTACATCTGCTTAGCCCAGCCAGTACTTTAACATCCTATTACTCTGAGAAACCTTTTACGTGTTATCTATTTAAATTCAAAAACGGCACCCCTATCGCAGCTTGTTTTTTTTTCCTCATGAAATGAGAAAATTAAGAAAGTCTATCTGTGTTTAGCTAATGTCCAAGTGTCCTGATACCTTGACAGAATGTCTCAATAGCCTACGTGCTAGAAAATGAGGAGGGTTGGGGAAAGAAAAAAGGCACTAAGACAGAACCCTGACAAATATCATCCATAACATTAAAATGCCCCCTATTGTCATTACGGACAGAAAGATTAAATTCATCTCATCAGACGTAAGTATGACAGGTGCCTCAATAGGCTGATGCCAAGCGGCAAGCCAAGAAGATTAGCAGGGCACTGATATCATTATTTCCGCCTATCAGGGATTCAGCAGGGAGGCAATTGTAATTTCTAGGCTTATTAGTCCACACTCGGAGGAGAGAAAGCCCAGCGATAAAGCCGACTGTGACAGTCGGGCATTCCAGCAGCAAGTGCTGTCACAGTGACACTGACCAAATGCCAGTGTGTGCCTCTGTCCCTGTAATCCTGCCTAATGGAGGTTAACACACAATACAAAGAGGTCCTCATCAATGATCACAACAATCCACACATTAGCATTTTTAAGTTATAAGAGCGGTCACAGAGAAAATAAAAATTAGAGAGGCGGTAACTTGCGAAATGAAGAGGAGCGGGAAGGAGGGAGGGAATTTATCGGGTGCAGGCGGAGATGCAAACGCACACATACACACATGCAAGTGTATTTTAAAGTTGCGTGGAGAAGTGGAGCAGCAATCTTGAGGGTGGCAGGCAGGCAGATCCTCTTGGCAATTGGCGACATCTGCCTCTCCTGCCTGGGCAGCCTGTGCCAGCGGAAGCCCCTGGAGAGAGCCCCGTTCCCAGCACACTAAAGCCCAGAAGTGTTTGTCGAGCCTAATAAATATTGCACAGCGCTTCCTCTTAATCTCATTAATGTTTGTGCATGTCTGTTGGTGCCTGTAGATATAAACAAGGGATGAGCATTAAGCCCTTAAAAAAAAGAAGGCCGTCATCGACTCCGCCGGGCTCCTCCCTGGATATACAACTTTGGATCGGCTTCCTTTAAGCCACAGAGACACAGAACGGCTGAAAGACTTAACGCGTGCAGGCATCGCTATCTGCTCCCTGCCACGGGACTTCTTCCCCAGCTCCGTTCGTCTCTGTAAATCCAGGCATAGGGTCCTGTCATATTTGGGCCAGATGAAGATATCTGCATCGCTGTTTGGCAACATGTCTCCTTAATTATGCCTAATTTGTAGACCAAATAGCCGCTTATCACTCCCACTGTCTGTGACAGTTTAATAATCTCTAACCTCGGTGTGGGTGTGTGAAAAGAGAGAGCTGGGGAGCGTGACCGGGATCTTAATATGATTTGTGTGTTTTGGTGTCATGGTTTAACAGTTTTATAAGCCAGCGCGGCGATAAGTATCGTGTTATTAGGGAGTTACATATTTGACTTTATTTTTCTCAAAGGAAGCCACGTTGTGACCGATTGTATAACAATAATGACATTAATCAGGGTCTCTTGGGAGGAGGAGAGAGGTGATTTGCACTGCAGCAGCTGACGGCTCTCTAATAATATCAGCGTATGCGTAGTAGGCTGTCGCTAGAAAAGATTATCAGTAGAAAAACAGAAGCAAGCTAAAGGGTTTTGAGCACCTCCCTCAAACTGTAAATGGCCAGTCTTTAATGATAACAATGGGACTGATTGCTTTAAACAAAAGTCATCAACATGTGCTTTCTCTCCCTTGATGAATTCCTTCGTCCTGCAACGATTCCCGTGCGAATTTGCGCGCGCGTGTCGGTTTGTGTGCGCGCGTGGAACATAAGGAGAGGGTATGGGAATGGAAGCAGAGGTGGGCGAGAGGGCTCTGATGGCCCTGCAATGAAATCTGCCTGAGCTTGCCTCTACCAGCTGCAATTATCATTAAGCCTCCAATGGAACCGGTCCACTCCAGAGACACCTAAAAGCTGCCGTAGACCCACACATAATATTGTATTAAATGGGACCAAAAAAATCAATACACAATGCAAATGAAAAGCAGGGGAGTAGGATCCACTCAGTATGCATATTTCCTGTCAAGTACACTTTCTGACCCGCTGAGCGACGTTCGCGGCGGAACTCAGTACTTTTGAAAATTACTGATGATCACTTGTTATGAGCCCCTATCTGCCTGCCTGGCACTATTTGCGATATGCTTGTCTAGCTGCGTGTGCTGAAAACTCGCTCGCTTCCTCGCTGAATTAAAAGAGTTTGTCCATGAACTGAGGAGAATGTGCTGCTTATGTCCTTTTAGTACACAGTAAATGGAAATGTTGATAAATACCTCCTCCCGTGAAGCACTTGTTTTGTGGCGGCTGTGTGCAGCACACAACGGCACAAGAGCGCTAATTATGAGAAGGATGAACCCGGGTGAGGAGCAGGGTGGGCGTCTACTTATTTTGCCGCTTTTCTTTCCATTGTATGGAGATATTATTTCTGCGACGTAAACATTTGCACCGCGTTTGTGCGCGTGTGCATTGGTGTACAAGGAAGACACGCGCGAGCAGAAGCGAAGGAAGCCTCTGAATGCACGTGCTCAGTTAGTGCAAATAGATAAGTGCTTATCATATACCTGTAGCCAGGAGGCCATATCCAATACAGCCATGCAATTCCTCCAAGCCCGCTTTGCCTGGTTGAATTTGCAGTCTGAACTGGCAGGTTGGTTCCTTCTATTGTGAACAGGGCGCGCAAGGATGTCGATGCATTCACACTGTGCCACAGCAGGTATTTATTCTCCACCTCACAAACAGGCGCGAACGCACACATTAGATTTCAACCACATTTTTGCTTACTGAGATTATTACACGTACAACAATGCGGATGTGTTAAAAGTCTCCAACCTTGATTGGTAAATATTTTTGAACGTATGTAGTGATTTCTGGAGTTTTATTCGGAGCCAAAGAGAAAGCTATTTCAGCGTTTCAAGGTAAAGATCAAACGTTTTATCTCAGTCAGCATCTCAATTATTGAATCCTAGTTTTCAAAATGTGTTATTTATTTCAGCATGTAAATTATTTGACTGTTTGTTTTTATTTCTGATGCAGAGTCAAATCTAAAGTGCTAGCTTTTCAGGGTTAGAGTTGAGAGTAAAAATATAACTCTTGTTTAGTCTAATTCAACTCCGACAGAGATGCTCGTCAAAAAAAAGAGTTTGTGTAGAGAAATGTCAAATTCTGCAAACTGCTTTGCAGGGTTGATTTTGCAAGAGCAGAGCTCAACCAGTGTTGAAGATGTTTTTCTGTACAGTGGTGTGCAAAAGTCTTCAGAAAGTATGGGTCCAGCCATTTATTGAAACACGTGCTGACATATATGAAAAGACAGTGGGCTAACAGACAATTTGTACAATTCTAACAACCTTGTAAGACAATATTTGGTATCACCGCCTTTATTCTTCATCACAGAATGAAATCTTAGGCAGTTTTCTCCAGGCTTCTTCAATTATATTCAAAACTCTTCTTTGAATCTTGGTTCCTTTAGATGATCCCACACTGCTTCATTAATGTTAAGGTCCAGACTCTAAGGAGACCAATCCATGACTGCTTCATTGTGTGTTTTTCTATCCAGGTATGCTTTTACTGCATTGGCAGTGCGTTTGGGATTGTTGTCGTGCTGACAAATGAAGCCGCTGCCAATCAGATGCTTTCCTGATGGAACTGCACGGTGAACCGAATCCTCTCAGAACTTTGCATATTAATTTCGACAAGACCTCCAATGGGGTGTTGAAATAGGGCTGCATTTCAGCCAGCGATGTTGAAATGCAACTATGAAAACTACCCAGAACCTCCACTGTGTTTTACAGGTGGCTGAATACACTCACTGTTGTACCTGCCACCTGTCCTCCTGACATGAGCATGCCTGTGGCCACTGCTCTTGTGTACTTTGGCATACCGCAGAATTTTCTGCCTGTTTTCTTTCCTTAAGAACAGCTTCTTGACAGCCCTCCTTCCACTGCGACCATCTCTGATGAAGCTTCAGTGAACAGTAGATGAATCAGCTCAAGGGCCTGTTCATCTGCTGTAACAGTTTTTTTCTTTGTTGTTGGTGTGAATTATAATTGTAATATAAATAAAATTGAATGTAGGTTATTTGTCCAGTTTTTTCAGATTTTTTTTAAGTAGCTGTTACACATCAGGCTGAGGTGTTGATGTAAAAATACTATGTTGTGTATGTCAAACTGGGTTATCTCATTTTCATAGACTCAGCTAAAGAATGTTTTTGTGACAGAACCTAAAGACACCATCTAAAATGGGTTCTTTGCTAAGTTGGTTCACTGGTTCATCGCTGAGGAGCCTTTTTTACGCTTAAGTGTAGTTTTAACACTACGTAAGGTGGCCAATAAAATCACTTCAAGTTAATTTAAGTTAAATGTAACTCAGTGTCAAACTGACTATGCTGATCGCTGCGTGTTCAGTGTGTTGCATGTTCAATCTCTGTATCATCATAGCTACCTGCCAAATGTCGAAAAGTTCAATGCATTCATCGGACATCCACAGATTTTTCCAAGTTGCAGAGAGGCTGCTGTCCTATTTTTACTTTGAGGATCTTTATAAAAACTATTTTCAATATCAAAGATCGCTGGTAAGCTGTTATTCAATTAGCTGCCAGCTAACATGTTGTAAAATGGTACTTTGCGCGTGAACAGCATTAGTCACCCTCTGATGTGGCTTCTCACTGTGCGATTCTCTCGCCCCTCATTTCTTTTCCACACTTCCTTTTTTCAGTTGTGGTTCATTTTGCTGAGAACATTTTGTTGAATTGATTTTAGGTCAGTGGTTATGATGTGAACTCGTTATAGGAAAGGTCAGACCCATACATAAATGTATACAAGCACAGTCCTTCTCAGAGGAGGATCTTAGAATACTTTAAAGGACTTTGCCCTGGGAAGTGTGAAGGGCAGACCTCACAAGACGTTCACAGGAGCTCACTGTCTGTCTCAACCACGCAGCCAATCCAATGTCTCACTTCACTCATTATGCACACTTCCCAGGAGACACTGGAGATACTCCGCTGGGAAAGGGTTTTCTGTGTTGATGTGTCTAAATAATGATGTTGGAGCCATGAACACGGGTGCCCGCTGTTCCCCTAGAGTTTTGGTTCATGGCCTGTCGCATCTCTGGTTAAGACTTCTGTCTGTAATGACCCATGTTAAAGACTACCCCGCGCAGCTGTAATGGCATATCGCACCTCGTCACTTAGGCCCCACAGTGACAATTATAATCATATATATAGCTTTTACTGCTGGATGAAGCCACTATTAATACAAATTGATATGGTTATGAGCGACGCAGAGGCAAGAGAAGGAGCTGTGGATTGGGAGAGAGAAGGGCAAGAGGCGAGGGAATACAGTATGTCCAGGCATAAAGCACAGTGCTGACGACACCTAGAGAGTAATGGCAGTGTCAGTTTCGCTTGCACTGGGTTTCATTCTCCATGGAAGTTATTGTTCATTCACCCTGTTGCCCCTTAAAGAGTCATATCCTGCCCTGTTTGGCTAAAAAGAACACTTTCTGTCTGTATGGGTCCTGTCACTCCCCTCTTGTTTCTTACAATGGGGAGTTTTAAGCTGCCACACTAGTTGTGTAAAACCCTTCCCTGTCTGTTGGTGCTAGGGCAAGGACCACCAGCATACTTGGCCTCTTTGCCCCACTATGCACCCAAAACAAAAGTGCATTGAGAGCTCCCTGGTCTTTGTTTCTCGACCTCGAGGTACCAGCAGCCACAAGACGCCGGCCTCCACTTCCTGCGTGGCGCTTTGCTGTACATTTATTACCCCGCTCTGTCAGAAACATGTCCTTCAAGCTTCAAGATGGATGTTTGCTGAATGCGTTAACCTTGTGTACATTTGCCAGCAGTTATTGGTGGCCCACCTCTTTGAGGCCAATTTGGCACAAAGGGTCTTTTTGTTCACAAGGTTCTGTGTCATTTCCTTATGTTCTTCTCCTTGTTCTTTGTTCCCTATTTTCGCATCTCTTTTCCTATGAAAAAAAGAAGCGCCCTTAAGGGCAAGCTTTTCAGTTCAGCATCTTTTATTCCCTTTACTGCACAATTTTTATACTCCCACAATATCTCCCTCAGCCCCCATTTTCAATCCACAGCCCAGCCTCCATGCCCCAGCCTTGCCTGTCCTGCAGCAGATTTAGCTTTTGTTGGCTAGTGTTAATAGGATTAAAATGGGTTACTAGCTCAGTCACAGAGAGCTTCAAACCATCCCTAAATGTAAGTATCTCATGGGGGTCGGGGGGCATTGTGGTTCTGTCTTTCCCCCCTCTGGCAGCCCTCCTGATCGGAGGAGAAACCCCAGGCCCGATGGGGGTGGCAAAGGTTTGGCCTCCAGGAAAATCCACAGGATTATGTCAGCACTCATTACAATGTACACAAAGACCACAGGATCAGTAGGAGCACAAACGGAGCAGTTAAGTCAAATAGGGTGGGCCAAGGGATTCTCCGCTTCCACCCTGACATTGATTAGCCTTTGTGCTCCACGACTCCCCACATTCAGGCTGCAGCCACCGGGTTACCGATGGGCAGTGTGCAGAGTTAGCTCCGCACCACCGTTTCTCCTGACTAGACTCTCTTTGTTTTTACATTGTACCTGTTACAATGAGCTACAGTATTTGGGCTGATTTTACATCTAAAGGAAAAAAAATGTACTAAGCGTACAAAAACAGATAAAATCTATTCAGCCTTGGCAAGATGGATATTGTGAGTACAGTGGACTGCGCCCAGCACCCATACATAATTAGACAGTGGATGAGAACAGTACGGGATCTATTGTGATAATGTGAGGTCACATCACTCTTGAGCATCCGTGATAATGACCATATCCAATGAAGTTGTATCCATTAGCCAAGCTGAAGTGTCCAGTACTGCATTCACACAGCCCTGAGACTCACACGTACACACACATGCATATGCCTCAATTTGCATAGCGCTTAAGCAAAAGTGAAAACAGGTAATTAAAAAAAATAAAAACCCGGTAAACAGGCAGACAGGATTAATAATCTGCTTGTCATTAAAATGCCACAGATGCATCGTGGGTGGAGCATATGCGTGGCAGTGTCACCCACCAAGGTTGGAAACATGAGGGGCTGGCCAGCGATTGATGTTTGTGTTCATTTGAATTGGCACTCAGGGGCAGAGTTCCACCCCACACCCAGCGCACATTTTCACAGGTGATGATAACATTTATCCATCTGCAGACACGTGCACACTCGAAGACTGAGGTGTTGCGCTCGTGCATACAGACGCATACAACATATTCTCCTGCACAAAAATGGCTTTTCTCGATCGGTGTGCGCAATTGTGTTAAGCTATGCAAAACTGCAATTCACTAGTGCTTGTGCATGTTGAAAAGAGCTGATGTGCCAGCAGTCATTCTGCTTGTCCACGATGGAGGTCCACTATTTTGTATCATCACAGCAGTCACTAAAGCTGAATCTACAAATACACTGAATTGTTTTACTAACCAACAAATATATAATGCATTTTCCATGTATTGCGCAGATGTTGCATTGCCAGTATGTCTCGGGCTAAACAACAGGAGGCGATTGAAGGGATTTTGTTTCCATTTCTGCTGCATCAGGTTAGAAGACAATGCACTTGGTCTACACGTAGAGTACACAGTGATTCCTGCTAAAGTAGCTTCTCAGTAGAGATTGCGGAGGTCCTTTAAGAATATTACAGCCATATGGGTTTTTGCTCCACATATATCTGTTTATTTATTTACCAAGATTAGATCATAAAATCATGAAATTACCCTAAAATTGCTTTTTCGAGAATGTGCACAGCATATATATAAATATATATTTATATATATATATATATATATATTTTTTATGTCCCTATCCTCTCCTGTCAGCGTATTCATAAATGTTGCTGGAAAATTTCTTATTTTAGCAATCCTCCAGATAGCCAGAGCCCATTTCCATAGCTTTAAATAATGTCAATCTGGGCAAACCCTGGATTGAAGCCCCTGAGCCGGAAGGCACAATTTCTCCTTTGCCTACAGTCTGATAATTTTCAGAGCTATTGGCAACTTGGGAATTTTGCAGCCTTATCGCTTGGGCTCAGCGAAGTTCACTGCCACTAATCATCGCAGGGATCACTCATTCAAGGATTGCACGATCATGTTTTTTTTTCCAGGGTAGTGACAGCTGTCTGCACCAGGGCATTAGCAATGCAGATGAACCAGCCTAATAGGTTAATGCGTAACACACGAAAATTAGGTTTAATCCCCAAGCGAAATAATCTAACATTTTCAAATTCCTTGATGTGGGAATAGAGACGTTGCCTGCGACTCAATTAGGTGCAATGCGGATCAAAGCAAATTTACCTAGAGCATGTGCCCTAGATCCCCAGCACGCAGGCATCTGTGTGTGTGGAAGTGTGTGTGCATGTGACAGTGAGGGATATGGCAGCGTGCCTGTCCTCATAATGCCGCAGGCAAACCCAGGGCGGCAATAACATCATCATGACAGGACCTCTGCCTGCTTATTTATTCCCTTTACTTACCTCACTGCTCAAATAATGTCAATGCACACAAGCACACGGACATACACTCCCTGACACCCTCACACACACACACACACACACACACACGCGCGCATTTGAAAATGAATAGCCTTAGCTGCTGAACCTGCAGAGAAGTGATAACTGAGACGGTGTGAGCAGCCTCCCTCACAGCAGCAGTGTTTTCAGCCTAATTGGAACTAAGTACCAGACACATGTGGGAGCAAATATATGTGGCGATTCATATGCATGTGGTCAGGTTGGGATACATTTCTTATTCAAATCTAAATTGAATGGGGCTGGGCTGAATCCATTCCAAATGTGGCACTAATATTGTATTCTATCCTGCATCATGCCTCGTGATTACTATTAATAAACTCCTGCCATGTTTACATTGGGAGACGGTATACAGCAGCCTGTAATGGAAACAGAGCTTCGGTGCTTGTGTGTGTGTGTGTGTGCGTGCGCACACGTGCACGCGTACGTATCATTAGCAGGGTGCAGCTGGCCATTAGGGTCCTAGGGTGGGTGTTATTTTGCTCTTCTCCTAACCGCAGTCCTGTCGGTTATTCTCTAATGTGTTACTCTGACCACCGGCACTTTGTTAGAGGACAAAAACATTTCCTCATTGCCTCTTACACAAGTGTGTGTGAGTGAGGTTGACACTGATTTCTCAAAGCAGGTAGCGAGTAATGAAAGACTCACTCTAAGCCTTCATGAATTGGCGATCGAGAGAGGAGAGAAGACTTCAGAAATAAGCGCTGTTTGGGGATGGGAAGCATCAAAATACACCAATTACTATCCACAGACAGTTACCCCTCCAAAAAAACCCACTGAAATCAGTGAGGACACAAACTGAACAATCAGCTGCAACTAGCTATCAACAATGGAGTGGAATATGCAAAAATGCCAATTAAATGTGTTAGCATACGCACAGGTTTTTTTTTGTATGATATCCCAACATCTGTGGCATTAGCCATGGCTCTCTTTATGTAAAATAGAGACAGGGAAATGAATACGCAATCTACCACTGTGTTTTCATCATTAGTGCGCTCCAACTCGCGGCTCTGCTGCCTTCCAAGCCGTCTGAGTGGGGAGCGAGAGGAACATTTGTGTGCCCTCGCTTGCCAAATTAATTCTTGTCTTGACATCTTAATTCTCAGTTCTTGTGTGTGGTCAAATCAGCCTACTATAGAAAAGCAATCAAGCAATTATTCCCAAATTATATTTGCCCAACACACACTGATTGGTTATTCTTTTCTTATTGAGTAAGCTCATTAATTCTGAGCAGCTTGCTTGTTATGCCTCTGCCATTACTCCTTTCCCCTCTCATCCCCTCTCTCTCTCGCAGTCTCTCCCACCCCCTGCTCCTCATCATGCACACTCACTCCCAGCTCTCGCTCCCACCCCGCACCCCCTGCACGCACTCCTCTTTCCTTCTCTCTCCAGCAGATGCACCCTATCTTCCAGCCCCAGCCTGCTGATGTTTTGGAGATGACATACACTACAAAAGCCCCATGATCTGTGGCATTGTCTAGTCGGCCAATTACTATTCCCATCTCTGATTAACTTTGATGTGGAACCTAATGAGATAAGGCAGCTTATCAAGGCGGCAGCTGATAGTGGTCTCATTTATTCCTGTGCCTGGCACATGAGCAAGTGACAAAAACTAATGAGGAGGAGTTTGTATGTAAGCTCAGGTCTAAGGGAAGTGTGAAATTGTTCATCTGCAGTTCATCAGCTCCCGCCCGAAAAGGCCTCGGCATCGACACCGCGCGGCACCGCCACACTTCACGTAACAGCACCGCGGCTCACTGTAGAACAAGAACCGCCAAGTTTCTCTCTCTCTCTCCTCCTCTTTCCAGCATGTCTCTCTTAACAGCTCCTTTCCCCTTCTCCAGGCTCTAATGGTGCAGCTAATTGCTGAGGTTGTTTAGGTGTGAGGAATGCAGGAGTGGCTGTACAAAGCTATTCTCTTTGCCTGATCTCCAAGAGGCGAAGCCTTGATTTTCCACTTTTGCCACCTGTGTCTGTTTTTATTTACTTGTGTGGGTTTTTTTTTTTTTTACTGTATAGTCATTTAGCAATAATTTAGTCTGTTGCTCACTGGATTTCTCAATTAATATTTTTGGATTGTTTTAGGAATTTATTCCGATTTGAAAGGAAATTTTGGGTGGCAGTAAAAAGCACATTTTTGCATCTGTTGCAGTAAACAGATGTCGGCAGGTACAGTTTCTTTTTTGTTACTTTTTTTTTTCTTGTTAAAATTTAAATGCGGAAGCTTCTCCATTTTCTTTGCCAAGCACCGCAAGGCAGTGTAATAATTATTGTCTTTTAAAAGCGCTGTTCTTATCAACAATGCCATTACACTGTAATGAAACAGTCCTTTTAAATAATACTTTTGTTGTGAAGCAGCAGCACATTCTAGTAGCGCGGCTCACCAAGAAGGGGGAAAATACCCTGAAGTGAATTGAACTGTGAATTCTCCTGCACGGACTGTGTGTAGAGAGGCAGGAAGTGTGCGCCTTTTGATTTGGAGTATAAAAGTAAATAATATTTGTACATCTAACACATACTCGAAGTGAATGAGCAGCCCCTGAATGTGTTTCTATGAGCAAGTGGAGAGCTCTACAGACTTTAAAGCCAGAGCCCAATTAAGCCTCGCCTCATCGGGAGAGGGAGAGGAGCTGAAAGCTGAATACATAAGATAATGCAGCCGCACTAAAGCAGCCAGCTTGCTCAGTGTAAAATTAGAGAGGGAAGAAAAAATCTTGATAAAGAGAGAAGAAAAAGCAGGGACAGACAGTAGGGGGAAGAAGAGGAAAAGAAGTTCCTTTGGGCCAATTTCCTTTGAAACTGTTTAACCAAATACAGCTATTCATATTCAACACAATTAATAGTGTCTCTTTCTTGTTCAGACGGCACATCATAACAGGCAGAGGGGAAGAGAGAGAAGAGGATTTCTTTCTCCCTCCAAATTGTAGCCAATTTAAGGACAAAGCGGTACCCTCTAGTTCCCCAGAATAGGAGTCGCACTCATAAAGGAAGACTGACAGTCGACATCCAAATCTCATTCAAGGACGCAATTTCCAAATGCTAATCATAATCTGCAGATGTTGGCCACTGATACATCCACTTATTTATTTATTTTGGAAACACGCCTGTGCCCATTTGGACAGCCTGTGAAATTTGAAACAAAGAGGGAAAATCCCTTCTTTTTGAGGCATGTTGAACAGTGTGCGAGAGCAGAGCCACAGCGTGGACATCTGCACCATCTTCAGATGGCGCGTGGCGCGCACGCACACACACACTCATGCCCGGCTGGGCACGTGCACCGACTGAAACCCGCAGACGAGCTCGAATACACACCCGAGGGGTTTTCTTCAACTTCTCTTGCTCTCCCTTTCTCTCCGGGTCGTTTTAGAGTACCTCAGATGTGTCATCAGACATTGGTTTCCATCTGAACCTGAGGGAAAAAAGAAATACTTGACAGAAAGTTATATAAAAAGAGGACACTCTGAATTTTTGACATTCTTTGCACAGCTGCTTCAAAATGAGTAGGATGGAGAGGCAAGGAAAAGCAACTCCAAGATGCGTTTTTGTTTACTTGCTGCCTTTTCTCCCTTTCCTCTTTCAGGGAGATGGAGGCTAGCGCAAGGCCACAACTCACTCATGCTTGTATAGAGGGACTCAGCGCAGGGCCGTGAAAGAGACATAGACATGGCTAAATGAATTCTGGGATCTGTTCCATTCAGCTGAACTCAAAAAGGATAACCTCTTTTTTCCATTTAGATACCAAAACTCAGCTCAACTTTTCAGTTAGGTGACATTAAATATGCTACTTCGTTTTAATAGGCTGAGTAAATAAACGCAGTTGTAACTGCAGCCGCAAACGAATAATTAGATTTATTCAAACCGCAGCACGTGTCAGTGAGTCCGTTTGGTCTCGGTGTGCCTTTGATTTTAAATGACCCCGTCGCCGGCATCGCTCGGAACATTTTGGGATGGATATATTGATAAATGTCCTCAACAGATGAACCATAAAAATCAACATGGACAGCAAACTGCAAAGCTCCAACATGGTGGCTGCTTATGTAATAATTAATATTTATACTCTTCTGCTTGTGATCTGTGCTTCGTTGGCCGCTGATGTCATGTGGCACCTTCCTGCTTAGCGGGGGTTAATACTTGACTGGAAAGGTGGCACTAGAGAGATGAGTATTCTGTCGCCATTTGTAATATTTCACGGTGGCTTGGAGCTGCTGTATAGATGCTTGTTTCCTTTGAAGACTGTCCCTGGATGTTCTCATAGCCACTGTTGGCTCCTGGCTCTCTTTGTTGATTTTGTGCTGCCTTTCCCCCCCAATAAACAATCCTCCCAACTGAGAGCATGCCAGGTTCTCTGTGAAACAATCAGTACTCGTGCCCTTGTCGAGCATGCCAGGCCAATCAGAAGGCGAGGGAAGATGAACAGAGCTGTGCAGCTGTCCCGTGAACAAAATGAAGCACTTCCGGGGCCGGTGAGAAGGACCAGGGTGCACCCTAAATCAGCCATTGTCTTCTGCAAGAAAAATCTTAAGGGCCACAGAGCACCCAGTTGTGGGCTATCCATACCAACAAATCACACACGTATACCTTCTCCCTCCCTCTGCCGATCGGTGAGACCGGGCTCGGGGGGAAAGAAAAAGAATCAGCCTCGATATTCCCACCCACCTTTTCTCCAGTCAGCAGCAGACTCTGAGCAAAGCAAGGCAGACTGCATGTCTAGCCGCCAAAGCACTCAACATGCCGCAGCAGTCTGACTGGGTGCTGAAAGCGGGTCTGCGTTTTAATATTCAGTGCGCCAATTCATTAACATTCTATTTGAGCCCACAATAGAGACTGGAGAGGCTCTGACCCTGCAGTTCCCCCGATCAAGGTCAGTAACTAAGAAAATAAAATGTGAATTGCATCCTGGCACACAATTGGATTCCCCAGCCCTGCCATATCCCCGCTTAAGAAAATAAAATTACCCCGCATTCACCGTTTCCTCAATAGAGGCACTTTGGTATGAAAAGACAGTGCTTCAAAAGTAAAAATTATTATTTTGATCCTACAATATGAAAGGCAAATTCATCTTCACGACAAGCATTTTGCAAAGTACTTTTGTCATCGCGGTGACCCTTGTAAACCGTGGATTTGTTAAAGTTTGAAGTTTTTTATTTAAGCTCCGCCATGCCTGCGCGCACACATACAGGGAGCTCACAAAAGCTCCATGGGTTTTGTAGTTCGCCCCAGCAGCTTTACAGCCCATGCCAACTATGCCGTGCACTGTCTGCAAAAGGTCACGTACTATTTACCTCCCTGCGCATATGGACACACACACAGTGTCAAGAGAATAAATCTAGCCAGCCAGTCGATTATATGATTGGGTGTCGTGACAAAGGGTGAGCATGTTGCTAACACGTTCCCTGTCAGTAGAGGGGCTATATGTGGGCAGACACAAAGCCTCATTAAAATACATACAGAGCTGGTGCTGCTCTGGTGGGTGGGAAAGATGCTCCATCAAGATGTCGTTACAACAAGGCTATCTCCACCCACTGGCATGTATCTCCCTCACACTGTCCTCCCCCATGCCTGGACAGCACAATGGCAGCCTCCTTTATAACCAGTGTGGGCCATTCCCTCCATTCCCTGTGAGGTCAGGGCCTAATCCTCGGGGAGTTCTCGCATTGTGTTTTAGCGAACTGGGGTCAAACTGTTTCAAATGAGGGGGTTTAGTTAAACATCTATTAAGCGGAGCAGTTTGTTGGGGTGGCCTAGATTTATGTCCAAAGCTGCTGTGCTCAGCTGTCCCCGATGCTCGGCAGCATGTTGGGCTCCATGTTCCACAAGTCCTGTGCGTGTCACCGTGAACAAAAAGTTTCATGGCATACGCCGCTTTAAATAATGCACGCTGACCCGACGCTCACCTTAACACATGTTCGCATACACGTGGGGATGAAGTAAAAGTGCGTCAGAGCATTTCACGCGTCTGTCATCTTCTTTGCCACTGAGAGGCGCTGTGCCAGGCACAGCAACAACAAAAAAGAAAAATGGGGGAAAAAATTAAAGAATAAAAGTTGAAAGTGTAGCTATGTTGTCAGCAGTGCCATGTAGGCCAACTGCCCTGTTAGTGAGGCTGACATTCAAAGAGAGTTGGAATGCCGACAACAATCCCACAACCTCCTGCTGCGAGAAGACATTTCGCATGGTGACCAAGTGCTTTGATACTGCTCTTGTGATCCTTGCTTGCTGCCTTAGCTTTGAGAGAGCGCACACACACACACACTGCACAGAGCTCAGGCCATCACCATTACATACAGTGCTTTTTTTCACATAGTGCTGAATTTTCCATTATTATTGTCATGAAATCCCCCTTTTTTCCTCTGGGCACCACCACGTTTGCATAACAATTTGGCTTATTTGACACTTTTGTGTGTTGATGGTTTAAAAAAAAAAATGTTTGGTTTGGTTTCATTGCACATGTGTTCATTTTTGAAAAAGTAAAATTTAAAAAGCTAGAAAAATGTTGTTTTTTTTATTGAAAGTGCCCTCTTGCCATGACCAAAGAGAGAATAATTAAATGTGGCACTGTCCTCATGCTACCCATTAATAGCATGCCTGTCTCTATAATCGCAAAATATGACTGCGAGCAATAAGCAGTAATGCAGGTTACTGGAAATACAACCCACTTTCAAGACTAAAGGCAAAACAAGCTCCACTAATTACTGAGGCACTATGCAGCCATTTTTCTGAGCAAGGGTTACTGAATGGTTGCCTATTACTTCACTCTCCCTGAACCAAATGCTTAAGATAATGACCAGTTACTAATTGGTGCTTATACCTTATATCAGTTTGTGCAGAATATAATTGCAGCTATTATGGTACTAAATAATCACTGGAATTAGCATCTTTCAGCAAAAAAAAAAAAGCGCTAAATAACAGTATGGAGCATTTTCCAGGAAGAGGTCTTAATGTCGATGCACCACCAGTTGATTCATCATTAGCTAGAGGGTTCAGGGCAAAGAGAATGCCTTTCTTATCATGTGATGTCAGCGCATCTTCTGCACCAGCTAATGGAGGCGCTGATGTATCACAGTCACGTCTGTGCGCAGTTCTGTGTGTGTGTGTGTGTGTGTGTGTGTGCCTTCCTCACAAGCAGATCAGACATGTTTATGCACGTAATGTGGTTGCATGTAGTGTGTGTGCACTTGCTTGGCACAAAGTCCGCGGGTGAAGGGAGGGAGGTCTATATTCTATGCTGATCACGCTCCCCATGCTTCAGCAGCTCCTCCTTTGTGTGGCCCTTCCGTCAGCTGTTGACTTCCTAAGTGTCTCAGACAGCCGTGTTTCTGTCTGCGCCTCTGTCCACTGCCTTGTCCTGCTCACATTTCTGAAGTCCGCTGACTGCTAATGGCTGTGTCCGGACAAAGAGCCCACTCTGTGTCCACTCTTCGTGGCCAGGCCGGGGGCCAGGGATGACTGGGGGCATTGGGGGCGGTGGCAGGGGGGGCTGGCTTTGGGAAAAGGGAGGGCTGAAGCTGAGAAGAGCACCCAGCACTGCCTGCCTCTCTACACTCTTGTCACGCTTGTGTGACAACCACTCCTCTGTGCTTGTTTGAACTGTCCTTCCCAATTAGCACTAATAAGTCACTCTGTAAGGATGAGCAAGCATAGTGTGCCCAATCACCTCTAGTTCACATATGCGTAAACAGATTTGTGCACAAAACACAAACACACACACATTCTCTCTTTCCCTCCCACCCCAAGCTTAGCAGCCCATGAAAATCCCAGGAGCGCAACCCCGCTAATAGACGGAGAAAGCCCAAACGCATCTCGTTCCCAGCAAACAAGTGCCAGTAAAGAGGCAAATTAATGACAAGTCGTTTGAAGGGTTTGCCTAAGAATAATTTTACTCTGGCGTCTCACTACCACTGAAGAATTGATTAGATCTCCGCTCAATCAAAGTGCCTGAATCAATAAAGAGCCAAGCAGGCATGCTCCAGTCCAATTTATTCCCAGCGTCACTCTAACATGAGAGTCAGAGTGAAGCGGAGAGAGGGCGCTTCTCTGACAGGTGGAGGCCCAGCTCGAACTAAAAGCCAGTGTCAGTAGCAGACAGGCAGGTATGCTCCAGTTCATGTCAATGCACTGCTGATACTTCATTACACTGGCTTTCCAACTTTAAGTCAGTGGCGATTGTTTCACTAATAAATAGTGTAGAATATGAAACGGCGAGGGAATAATTACTGTTTTTAATGTTCAGCTTTAAGAAAAGACATACTGCACGGGGAAGAAAGAACTCGGGAATAATGACTTCACTTGTGTTTTCTCAAAGTAGAGACCGGAGGACTTAGTCAAGCTCGGCTGTGCTCGGCTGTTTATTGTCGCCTGCTTGTTTATTGTCATGCAGAAGGCAGAGGAGGTATTAAAGGCAGATTTCGCCCTTATTTTAAAATGTGGTGCTGAAGATTAGAGCTCTTGCCAAACACTGTGGAAACACTTAATTGATTTCCTTTGGACTGTTTACCTCTACTGTAGCCCTCCTAGAGCCCAGCACTCGCTCACACGCATGCACACACAAACACACACTCACACAGAGTACAACCCTGGCCCCATTTACGCCAACACAGGCCTGCCAAGGGCCTCATTAGTATTCACAGCAGTGGCATTTGCCAGCCTGAGCGTTGCCGTGGTGATGCTGCCCACACAAGTGATGATAAATGGTGCTTTCAGCTTCTCTGCCTTCCATAGAGCAGAGCAGGGAGCTGAGGAGTTGCTGGCTAGGACCCAGCTACAGCCTCGGCTAGCGAGGCCTCATCCCCAGTGCCGGGCAACTGACGCATGACTACACAAGCCCAGGGCTGCTTGAAGGCTTTGGGTGCAGGGGAGTGGTGGGTAAGAGGGGTTCGGTGATGTGTGCGTGTGTGTGTGTGGGGTATGGAGAAAAGAGATTTAGGTTTTGCTCTGTGTGTGTGTGTGTGTGTGTTGGGAGAGGGCGGGGAGGGGGCATGTTGGGAAGAAGTGTGTGCTTGAACTTGTTATTGTTGGCTGAAAAAGTGATGTCAGCTTCAGTGTTTCTCGAGTGCGTTTTGTTCTCTGTATTTTTCAGTTATGTGATAATCTGACCACAAGTTAGTGATATGAAAGATCCGAATCACTAAAATGTATCAGGGTGTTGCTGACATGCTGTTTCATTGAATGTGAGTATGGCATGTGTAAAATTTTATTATATTTTGATAATAAAGATTATTTCCTTAAAAAAAAATCTGGGAAATGTTACAAATCTTTTTTGAAATAACTGCAAATTCTGCTTTGGACTTCACTAAAGGCTCCTTCATATTTATTTCTTTTTTTAAAATGAAAGTGTCAGTTATGGAGACATTTAAATAAAAAAAATAAAAATAAAAGTACATTCATATTCTGGGTAAAAGCCACGCCGGTGGGTACACAGTCCTAATACACTTGCTCCACACAATGCAATATAAACCAAAACTAACTGATTATACTGTGAAAAATTCTTTTATAAGCTATCTTCTCATTGTAACAAATAGAGTGTGAAATTAAACCCTCTCGGGTATCTGTTCCCGCAGGTGTCACAGTGAGAGCCGTTTGAGCCCTAAATCATCACAGACAAACAGAGGGTTAAGGTAACCAGCTACTCTTTCCTTCCCCAGAGTCCACACGTACACATGTATAAGCAATGCGGGCAAGGAGGCTGGATCGAAATCCTCCTGATCCTGATTAAACAAGAAAGACGGCGCTATTCCCGCATTACGGTGCACCAGCACCAGGGCCTCGACTGATTTGAAATCTTATTTAAAATAGTGTGACGACACATGTGGATGCTGTCTTTATTTCATAGACAGGAGATTTCTGCCTGTTAGGTTAATCTGAGGCTAATGGGTGCAAGTTTTCTTTTGGTTCAATTGCTTTTAATTTTTTAAAACAAAATAAAATAAAGGGAAAATATACAAAATTGTGTCATAAAATAAATCTGTCCTTCTTTGAGTCATGGGTTTTAGGATTCGGTGCACTATAAAAAATGCTAGAAACATGTAAACAAATGTTCTTTCAGGACGGTTACGTCAGTGTCTGCTCTCCTGCAGCAACTTTAAAGAAAAAAAAGCCGAACACTTTATATTTACCTTACAGTTAGCGAGTGCCTTCTTACACAATCCTTGCAAAATATTCGTGTCACAACCACCTTGTTCTCCATCTGTTTTTCTTTCTATCTAATTCCGCACTGGGCCGTGTATGCGTGTAATAAAATTACAGTAATTCTTACACAGAGCATGAGCGCGGCCCTCCTCGGTTGAACTTGAAGATGACCGCCCCTTCAAAAGATGGCCTGACCCTTCCAAAATCAAGCCTGATTACCCATCTCTAGGACACTAAGAAGTGCCCAACTTCAAAAGGAGCAGAGACAATCATGGGTGGGGTACTGTGGCATGGGAGGGGGGAGCCCTGTGCTGTGGCGGTTTTGGCCAGACTGAACGGTCTCAGCCAGGGGGCCGGGGCTATTAAAAGATAAATGTATTTCTCTAATGCATTATTCATGATGTGAGGAGGTGGGGAGGGAGCAGGGAGCCAGAGGCTTAGTGCAGCAGTGGCTCCCTTCTCGGCCTCATCAGGGCCAAGGCCCCCACTGCACCCACACCCTGATGCAAGGGAGGGCGAGTGGGGTGGGGGTTATTCGGGCGACAGCTGTGAGGACAGAGAGGGAGATAGAGAGATAATGCAACAGTATGTATTCCCACACACATATATTAAATGTCATTACTGCACGTGAATGGACCTCAAAGTGCAATAAGAGCAGATCAAATATTTTTCCCTCCACATAGTCGCAATGGTTAACAACTCAAACCTGATTATTTCATTTTTGTAAGTTTCTGCCGTGAGCTTTCAGTAGAAGTGTTTTTTTTCTCTTTCTTACATTAATCTTACGAACACGCACACACACGAGAGAAGTGGAGGATGGAGCATCAGACTGGGGTGCTGAATAACCTCTCATCAGCTGATTAAGTAAAGGGTTTGGGCAAATATTTTGGAGACATATTGGACTTCTATACTAGAATGAATGGCGAAGTGAGCTTTTGTCCAACTCATCTCTGATCTGCTAGAAAAGCAGATTAGGATGACCCCGGTGTCACTCATTTGGAGATGAGATGCTGTCGAGAAAAACCAAACAAACTGGAGAGAATGTCAAACAGCAGAAACGGCTAAGCCTCCTTTGTGTGGCGCTTTCTTTTTTATTACATGCAAATGTTCATATTTGTTCCTTTCGTAACATTAGACAAACATGCTAAAACTGTTTTCTCCTTGTTTTCCATGGGACTCATTCTCCAAATGTATTTTTAAGAGATTAAGGAATAAAAACAGTCGCTACGTCGTGTTCGGCACAAACATTTATCTCGCATGTCTCGTGATGGGAGAAACTACCTGTTCATGTTTTAATCAAATGCTTTCCAAATCGTTTCATAATTGCCTATAATTGAACACACACTGTGCAATTTTGCTGTTTCGTGCCAGTATCTGTCTTCTGCAATAAAATCACACTGACATGTTTGTATCAACAGTGCTACCTCTGCTGTTCATTTCAGACATACGTCCACACGTGTTTTGGAATAAGACAATATTTCTTTGAATTGTATTTCAAATTTCTTTGGAAACTGCACATCCACTCAGCTGAGAAACAAATGTAGTTTCCAGCTCCATTAAAAAGTGCTTTTTGCCTCTGCACAAGTGGGCCCCTTTGCTTATATTTACAAATCTGAGGTACATTACATCGGCATAAACTGCACACTAATACTAAGGGGGGAAAAGAGAAGCTCTGTGGCAGAGTGGAGGGTGGTCTCTACACATCAGTACTCACGATTCCATGCTGGGTTCATTTGTTTGCAGACAAGAGGGCACAAGGGTGGGAAAAAAGGAATATAAGACATCCAGGAGATGTGGGAAGTTGGTGCAGGGCGGGAGCCGGTGATGAAATGTGTGTGTTTGTGTGCGTTTGAACAGACGAGTGTGTTTTATCTGTGTCTGTGTATTTGTTTATGTGGATCGCCATTGTTGCATCGCCACTTTACACATCCTGGCTTGAATTACACACAAGAGACAAAAGGCTTCATATTTGTGCTTGCATGTCAAGGATTACTTGTTCTATTGAATGTACCCCCCCATTATCTGCTTATCACTCTCTGTGCTCTTTAATCTCTTTCTTGTCTCTGCTCAATGGCTTCCTCTCACTGTCTTCCCGTCACAAATGTAGCCTTTCTCCCCTTCTATTTTTTAACACTTACAAAACTGAAAAGGCCAGGCCCGGTCCGGGCCACCTGGAAGCACCAGTGAAGCTTTCTCCCAGGCCTGGCTCCCTGCCACTAGCCAGCTGTAGCATTGTGAGTGGCCCATCTCAGTTAATTCCATGCATTGCAATTGTTGCCGGGCACTGTTTACAGCCGCCTCCTACTCCGCCTGGGTAGCCTCTCCGATTGTCCCGGGGCCTCCCTTGTTTAATACTGTTTTGCAAGTTATTAAGCCCTGGAAGTCCATTAATCACAGTTCACGGGCTGTGTAAGCCCACACAAGGCAGGCAGGGGTGGGGGATGGGGGAGCACACTCGCTATCCTCAATGGGCTTAGACGGTGGTCCATTCAGATCCCTAACGAGATCATTACCACTAACTAAATACAAACCTGACCCCACGACCTGCTGGGAAATTACGTAGGAGCTCCCTGGTGCAAGACATTAATATACACCCCCCCTCCTCCCCCTCCCATCTCCACCCCTCCCATTTTCCTGCAACAGTGCGTAAACTCCCACCCCAAAGTCTCCCTATGCAACCCAACCCTGCTTCCCTGCTCCCCCGCTCCCCACCCTCCTCTTGTCCATTCTCACTTTCTTGCCAATGGACAGAAAACTAAACCTGTCATCAAAAGGGCCCTAATCACTGCTGTGATTGTGGTAAACCAAGCCTGACAGACATTTCACTGAGGCCTCAATGGCTACATCAGTGCCACCTCCCTAGCCAGCCCCCCTTCTTTCTGTCGCTTTCTCTCAGTCCCCCGCGCTCTCTTTTTACCAGGCCTCTGGCCAATGAGCAACAAACACCGGGGGCTTTTCAGATTACTTGACACACTGTGTCCACTTTTGGGAGGGAGACCACCTGGTAAGCTCATTTTAATACAAAACCAGTTCAGTCTCCTCTCTCTTTTTCCCCTACTCCTCTAATTCCTCTTCTCAAGCCAAGCTACCACCATGAATTCTGTCTAATCCAGTGACCCCCACAGAACATTCCTGGTTTTACACTCCTCGGAAGAGGCTGGATTTGGGCGGATTACATGCTTCCAGTTCTGTTTGGAGGCACCTGTGACTGGAGGTGGAATCAAGAACCAACAGTGAAGCACAGAAAGAGGCGAGAGGAAAAGTTCCCTCATTTTCTGTCGAGTCTATTTCTTTCTTAACACTAATGTTGACTTTTTGAATCAGACGTGGTCTTTTTTGTCGTTTTCTAGCTGCAGCTATCGCACTGCACAAGGCAGGCTGGATGTCCGAGCAGCCACAGTATGGGCACTGTGTGGCCCAGGCGCGGGGCGGTGGAGGAGGGGTTAAGAGGAACGACAGAGCAGGAGTGAAAGTGGTTGGTGGGAAGAGAGGTTCGTCGGGGGTTTGCACTGACTTTCACTTTAGCCCCTCAGCTTATGTTAAGATGTTGTCACTTTCACCATCTCAAGTGTTGCCACTTCAGATGCCAGAGCTTAGTGTTCGCAGTGGGCTCTAAGGGGGGTGGAGGAGGGAACGAGGGCAAGAGGGAGGAAGTCTGGGAAGATTTCCATTTTAAACAAGCAGAACTTTGTCACACTGTCACCTGACTACCATGGCAGCCCCTTTTCAGTGTTTCCCAACTTCCTGTCTCCTCTTTGCTCCTTTCGTGTGTCCCTCTATTTAGCCGCTCTCTTCATCTTTCTCAAGAACTCTTTAAGGCAGCATTTCCGCCCTGAATTCTTCTGCCAGTTTGATGAATTGTATCTCAAAGCCTTTTAAGTTTTGTAGGTGAGGCGCTTTCAGAATTGTTTCGCTCTTCTCCTTTTCCCCCCCACATTATCATAGCAGATGCTTAAGCAGCGCGAGCAGTCGTAGATGTGCATATTTTAAATTAGGTGTAATATCCCCCACTTTAATCCTTGATAAGATCTCAATTGTTCCATGATGTGAAATGGAGATGCAGCGACAACCAGGGCTGAATTAAATCGAAATCTTAATTTACCTGGATATTATCCTTCAGTGAAATATAATCACTGACTGAATAACTGGGCACAGCAGCAAATTCTTAATTGGCTCTTAATGAGTGTCATGGAACATATGCTTCAGTGTAGATGCTAAGATTAGGAAAAGCCAGTTCAGTGAGTGCAGCGGAAAAATGAAATAAATAAAAAAAAATCTGCACGAGCATGACCGCAAACAACTGTACGCACATAAACACACTCAAATTTTCAAATTATCCACTCTGGAAGACCAAACTATAGATAGAAAATTAAACAGAAAATCTGACAGCATAGGCTGCTGGTTGAGTGTCTGCTTGGCGCTGCATCGATTGTTCCTCAACACTGAGCAATTGTAAGCTCATAATGATGATCTCTGGCATGACAAGTGATTTTAACCTGCCTGTGGGCCGCCCCTGCACCAAGTCACAGATCAGCTGCCCCATGTAAACAAAAACATTAGGAGAGCGTTCCACATTTAAGAGCATGCTAATTACAGTCATTCCTATCTGAAGTACTTTCTGCTGCAATTTGCTCAGATCACCAAACCTCCAATCCCTCTCATGTAAACAAATAAACTCTCACGCAACAAAGAGATAAAGCAAATAATAAAATAGACACGGGCACTATCGGAACTCGCTGGGGGCACTGTGTTTGAAGTAGGCTTCAAATAGTATCATACTACTCCACAGTGTTGAGTCCTAGTGTTGTGAACATCCCCAGCGAGGAATAATTACAAGGGTTGTTGTTGATGTGCTCGGGAAAACAAATCATTTACTTTGTAATAGCAGAAAGGAGATAAATGCAACCCCAGTGAAGGGAAATAAGGATTTGGGTTTTTTTTGTAAACATTTTAAAGAAAAAAGAAAAAAATATTTAGGTTTCATTCATGTTGATCAAATGTATTTTCATATTCATAGATCAAAGTCACATTCCTTTCTTGATTCGATGATATGAACGTTCGTGCAAACCCAACAGGTGTGACACAATCCACTCGTTTCTTGAGAAGTATTATTTCATTGCCAGTTCCTGCTCAGCATCCCTCCGTTCATTTTTGGTCTCAACCTCTCACCCCGGCCCATAGGCGTCAGGGCTGATCCACAGCAACAGATACGGGGGTGAATGTCACCCTCTCCAACCCTCCAGGTGAGTGTGTTTCTCCAACAGTGGAGGAAATGAAGCAAAAATGATGGAGTGTTTGTTTTGTGACATTCTGTCTCTCCGCGGCCTCATCAGGGCTGAGCCTCGCAGACGTCAAGTGTTAATTTAGGGCTCCTGCCGAGCGTGAGTCTGTCAGCGGCGAGGCTCGGAGGAGGGAGGTGAGCTCTTGCAGAAAATGACCCTTCTGGTCTGATTGTCTTCTGGCCCACAGACTGGCACTGAGAGGAAAAACAAAGACACGGGAAGAAACAGAGAGGGAGGGAGAGAGAGAGCTAAAGAGTGGTGGCTAAGTGCTAATGCACCTAGCAGCAATTAGAGAGGCTTACCTGACTGTGTGAGCACAGCACGCAAACACACACACACACACACACAAAAGGTACACACAGTAAGTAACCTAACCCTACCCTCTCCTTAGAAACACCAGCTGATGGTCACACATACACCAACAAAACGAAAGCCCGACTTCTCTTGGAAGAACTTATTTGCTCAAGCAGACACTCATGGGGACACACGTCCACCATGAGCCTGTTCTTGGTGGATGCTTCCTGCCACCTTTTAGCCAAGTGATTAATTGGGCTGAGCTCCCGATAGTTCAACCCTTTATTCTGTGAAACTTAAACAAAAACGGACAGGCCCCTCTAAAGATTACAGCAGCACATTAACCACAGAGTGAACCGTGAAATTGCTTTTTCCCCTCCTGTAGTGTTGTGACTCTATAAAATGGTCACTGCCAGTCACGGCGGAAGGTACACGGACATTAGTGTTACATCAGCGATGGGAAGCAAGACATGACATGTGGGTGGGGCTTGGCCAAGGAATTCAGATCAGCAGACCACACTGGGCCAATGGTGGTGTAAACACAGGTGCATAGGTACCATTGTTTTATTCATCAGAGTCCAGCACGCCAAATTCATTGCGATAAAGAGGGTTCAGAGGGCTGTCACACGGGAAGGAAAGGTTAATTCTGTAATTATTTCAGTGTGAAAAATAAATAATGTACCCTTTGCCATTTCCATCCTTTCCTAATTTGCTTGGAAATTCATTTTCTTTTCTTTTTTCACTCCACCTAGCCCAATTCAATCACTTGAGTTCATCTGTCTGTGTTATGCAAATCTGAGCGGCTGAGACTGAACCCATCAGCCCCTCTGCTCACGAGTTGAGCGGAGGGGCTGATAGAAAAGATGAATTCTTCCGTTTGAATGTGCCTCCCTTTTTCACCCAGTTGCACGGTATCAAGGCTACCTTTTACGCGGTGCTCTCGTTTATTTTAGCCCATTGCACAGCGCTTCTCCGGTAGTCAAATGTATGAATAAGGATAGGGAGTCACACACACACCATTTCTCTGCATCTAAGATCATGGATACTCGCATTTGTATTGGCAAAGATGATTCTGTGAGGAGGGGGTTCATTTTTGAGCTGAAGACTGTCCAAATATCCTCCCCGTCTGTCAGCAATAATTCTTTATTTAAAAAGGAAGGAGGACAGATACACTGGTTGTCCTGGTCAGGCTTCTGATTGACAGCCAGCCCTGAGTATGAGCAGGGCTGAGGCTAGTGTCTTGGATGCATGCAGACATAACACTATTATTCCAACTTATCCCTAGGAATAAGTCCAGGCAGCCAGAGGCACAGCGGGAGGCTAATAGACTAGCCCAGAGGAGCCCCCCTGAAGCTCGATGCATTGTGTCGAGGCCTTGTCTACTTCACGCACATTAAGGATCACATGCCACAATTTCACAGTACAGCAGGGGGACCGGCCCCCATCCCAGGCCCAGATTGGCTAGTGATGGATGGTGTTGACAGTTACAAGCCGAGTAGCAAGTGGAGCAACACAAAGGTCAAGGTTGAAGCTGCCAGTGTGGTCTAGTTAACAATGAAAGGTCTCCATGGTGGGAAAATGCTGTTTATACTCAACACTGTGCACTACGCAAAGTGTTTTTTGGCTTTAGTCATTTGAAGCCACAGCGTTTGTTAAGAGTGGTTAACCACATTCCGGTAGGCTGACTAAAATAATAATAAAGGCTGTTTTTAAAGAAGAGTAATCTTCCCAGAAACAGGCATTTGCATGAGGAAACTACCTTGTGCCTATCCCAGGTATTGGCAGCCATTGCATCCTGTGCTACATCACCGAGAAGTGCAGAATAAAACAGTTGTTCCCGCTGCAGTGTCCTGCAGGAGTGATTTTTTTCAGTGTAGCACTTCAGGTTGAAGACATTTCTCCTGTCATTTTCCTCCAGTACTTCAGTGTAATTCTTTTTTTCTCTCCCCTCCATTTTTTCCCCGGCAACTGCAGTATGTGGCAGTCTGAATTGTGTGTTATTACCCAGCAGGAGACAATATCATTACCACATATTTGCTGTCAAGGGTCTGCAAAGAATGGTGCTGTCTTGGGCCTCAGTGATCTAACAACCTCACACAGGGCTCCAGAATTACCCACTCCTGGCTGGGGGAAGTCAAACACTACCAGTTAGAGAGGGGAGTGAACAAAAGAGAGGTACCCACTCTCTTTCTCTCTCTCTCCCCTCTTCCTCGCTCCCTCTCTCGCGGCGATAGAAGGGGACACACCTCCTCTGCGCCAAACGGAGGATGCTATTCTCCCCACGCCTCGGTAGAAATATATGTTTGGCTCAAGTGTGGGATGATATGAGACCGCATTGGTGGATGTGGATGGGTAGTGTGTATGACAGTCTGTCATTTCAGATAAAGAGACAAATTGTAATCTCTGTGGTGTACTATTAGTGTTGGATGAGTAGCTCATAATTACCAGCACTTGTATCAAGTTTTTGTTTTTTGTTTGATTTTGCTCAATGCAACCTCTGAATTTAACCCAGTGTATGTCAGGTGATGATAGGCAGAGTGTTTCCACAGTGTTGGGGGATGACATAAGTTACATAGGTACCAAAATGAAGTGAATTTTTGAAAGTTTCAAAAGAGGGAAAAAAATGAAATCCCAGTTACATCAGGGTATATTTTCTCTTGTCATGGCGTCAATAACTGTTTATAAATTAAGTTTTCAGCGTCTTTTCGATTGGTTGTCTGATTTGCTCGCCTCTTGTCTGGCAGGAAATCAACAGCACTGCTCTAAGCACCTGTGTCCAGTCATCCAGACACCAAGGCGGGCGGTGGCGTTGTCTAACAAGAACCCCTTTTACTGCCGGATATTCAACACCAGCTTCCGCATTCAGAAAAGGGCACTAACGTTGCTGCAGTGCAAATTCTGTCAGCCTCAAAGGAAACATTTATAGCCAGGAGGGGACTGTTGTTGCCCGGTGTAGAAATCTCAAATGCAAACATTAGATATTACATTTTTAACAGCTCATCTAGTAATCTGTAACTCATTACAGTACCAGTTACTTTTCTGTTTTCCCTCTTAGCATATCACTTTGTGACAGGGCGCTCGGCATTTAAAAGGGTTCGTGCAGATATGTCTGAAGAAAATAACTTCAGAATGGACAAACAATCCCTTTCATGAAAACTGCTATTCAGACTTTGTAACAATGTCTCTCTCATAAGACAAATAGAACTGCTATCATTTCTGTTGACAGCGAACAGACCAACAGTTTATGCATACTGAGTGACAAAGCCATCTATTTTCTTTCCGGAAAAACAGGCAATACACACTCTGGCAATTGAACCACAAATGAGGAGTGAAAAATTCAAACTTCCTCTGCCATCCACCATCATTTATACAAGTCATAGAAATATTTGATTGCTCTTGCATATCTCCTCGCGCTTAAGGAGGCAGCCAACCAATACACGGCCACGTAAACAAAGTCTGGGGCTTCTATATGAGCCTATCATTTAGGAATCCAAGCAAATCAAGCTTGCAAACAATCAGCAGAGAGGGGAAAAGAAACTGTGTGAGGGCTTCTTGTTCCTGTGCTTTGAAGGTGTAAACAGAGACCCTTATTTAAGGTAAGATTAGCTGTGCATCCTTGATACACCTCTGCACTGAAACAAGGCAAGAGTCCTTGATTTTTCACAACAATGGGGGCCAGCTCTTGAGAAAGACACATTCATATTCATGAATTAAGCATCTATAGTGATAAATTATGAGCATGCCGCTACCGCGAGAGGTGGAATGATAGAAACCATTTGAATACTATAATCATGTGGAGTATTCATGCTAGTTACCAAAATATATGTATTTCACTTTTTTGAAGTGTGCACCATGGACAGGGTGGGATTTCTCAATAATTAAGTTTGATTAAGAGTAGTGCTCTTAATGTAGGATGGAGAGAAGCAAACGCCAACAAAGATGAAAAAAAACCCTCCTTGTTGTTGTGCAGTCGTATCAGTTGAAGACTTTTCCTTCCCTGTGTGGCTACATTCACCTTATTCAATGGTGAACTGCACAGGAAGCTTAGTACAGCTAAGAATTTAATTAATGCCGTCTTCCCACATTCACCATTCTGCAAGCGATATCCAAGATCATGCATCAGTCAGATGTGGTATCTGACATGATATTAAATTTGAACATTTACACCTTACAAACAGAGAGCACTCAAAGACATTAGCTGATAGGACGGCGTGATAACGTTTTGAAATCATTGCCACTAAATTAACCTGATTCTAATAGGATCTGAGGTAGATAACATGGAAAATTACTGTTTTCTTTTCAAGGCAATATACAAAATGGAAGCACTACAAATTGATTTCTATTTCCTTCCTAGATGCCCTCCCCCATCCACACATTTTCATAATTTGAGATGAGGCGATATGGCATTAATATTCCCTATCTTATCTTGTCACATCCTGAAATTGTTGGAGAGGATATGATTAGCTGAACAATAGCATGAGAAATGCACTTTATGAAGGCTATCCAGGTTTTTATGACAGAGGGTGGAGAGGTGGAGAATGGGCCAGGAAGCAGACACGATGGCAGTCAAATGCCCTCGTTCCTGGATCTTGATTTGTCGCAGCAGGCATTCAGAAGAGCCCAGGAATCCACGGTACATGCATGCCCACCGGTGTTGGCCATTCAGACACGATTAGCATTTTATTATTGTTTATGGGCCATTTAGGAAGCAGGAAGACAGCCCCGAGCCAACGTTGTAAGGAGGGCTCCAAAGCACAGTGTTTTGGACTGGTTAAATGCACCATTAAGCCTTTTAAAATGAGCTCCACCCGTCAGAGACTAAAAACAAACGTGGCTTTCTGGCTATCAATGGGCACCACTTAGAGGAAACAATGCCCTGTTGAGGCCCACCAGTTTCCTCATCAATGAACATCAAAGATGAATGAGCCCTGGCTGACAGCTTTGTTTTGACTCTGATAGCCACAAAGCCCTGCTCAATATCATCCTGGTCCTGCTCCTCTGGGCTGCCCTAACAGGTGCGACCCATCCTCTCAATGCACCATTTGACAAGGCTGCGGATGGGCAGGGGGTGGCGGGGGGCTTTGGTCCACATCCTCCTTAATCCATGCTACTATAAAAACACTTTGAAAAACAAACGTTTGTTTGGCCAAAGTCAAAGCCCTGGAGCCTGGGGCTCATCCGTCTGTCGGCCCAGGCTTTCTCCCCTTTATTCCTGCCAGTTTTTGTCAGAGCTTCAACTCTTCCCCGCTCATTTGGACAGGACATTAAACAAGACCCAAGAGGATCTGATTCCCAGCCATTTCCCACAAGAGGAATACATACAGTTACAACAGCCAATTGTTTGGATTATGATAACAGTAGCTCGAGATAAAGAAAGAGCAGAAAAGGCGGGTTGGGGGGGATCTCACAGATGAAAACATGGTGTTAAGAAAAAAACAACTGCCTGTATCGAAAGATGCCGAATGAACAAACCCGATTATCGTTCACGTTATTCTTTAGATGCAAAGCAGTTCGAGACAGCTAATTTCCATGCTCGCCCTTTTCTGCTTTTCACAGTAAGAAATGTGTTTTTCCGCCAGTGATAGGCTCCCACTACTTGGTGGGGAGATTAGAGCTCCTCCACTCAGGGACACAGAAAGGCCTTCAGCCTGGCAGAGAGTGAGGGGGAGAGCCAATGTTGAGCATTTTAATCTAGAGTCACAAAGATAAGATGCAATGGCAGATCAATATGTGCTCTATGGTGGCAGCTCCCTGAGAACTTGTCTCTCTTCCTGTGTACTAAGAAGACTTTACCCTGTGTGCCCCATGGCTTCATTTCTCCACAGACCAGCTATCTGCAGTAACTGTCTCTCAGAGACATCTCACACCGGGGCATGTTTAACCCGTGACACCACGCAAAACAGATGGTGAATATCTAAATAGGATCACCTGTGAAATTTGCCATGATAAATCTCTCCAGGAATCATCCAGTTTGAATATTTGATATGGCATCTATCCTTGGCTAGCTCAGGGGGCGAGGCAGGAACGATAAGGGATATTCAGAGGAGCGATTAGATAAAAGAAAGCTAAATTCTTTTTTGATTGTGGGAGATGCATAGCTGTGGTATTTGCACTCTGCCGTGTCTGTGTGACTGAAGTAAAGTGTATAGGTAGCATTCAGGATGTCATTTTTACTTAATTTGCTCTCCTTTGCATCATTGTGGCATTCCATCATTCCAGCACCATCAGATGAGCTGTGAGTAGTGAGGCATCATAGAAAAGATAAAAATGAAAATTCTTCTGTGCTATTGAGAATCTTTGCAATAAAAACTGAAACACCTTGAACTCCTTTAATTTTCAGCTAGATAAACAGCTCCCACAGCATGCCATTATGCTTTAAAGAGACACAAAACTCTCATTCGCGTGCACTCATACTGACATCATTAGCACACACAAGTGGGTCACGATTCGTCTCTTTCATGTCGGTTTCCAGCAGCCCACATCCTTCGGCGTCGACCCCCGTCCTTCACATTTTCAGCACCGTGACATCCGACACGACTGCGTCCTAAACAGAATCGGATCATTAAAGGAGAAAACGCGAGGCATTGTCATGTTTGTTTGTTTTCATCCTGGGCAGCAGTTCAGTTACAGCAAAGGCTCGGAGCCAGACTTGGCCCTCGCTGCAAAAAAGAAACACGATGAACCAAATCTGCATTTGTGAGCGCAAAACATGTACTGTAAATGACAACCGCTGTGCTTAGGGCAAAGGGTGGATGCTGCAAGTCGGCGGTGTGTGTGTGCTCGCGAAGATGTGTGAGCGTTTGAATGTGACAGCAGACCTCGCTAAGGACTAGCAATCACTCCATTCAGCATCTGCTGCCACACAGCTCATATTGTCATTCCCCAGTTTAAAGGAACCTTGAGCAGCTTCAAAGATCTTTTCAAAGCCTTAATCCTAATAGGTCGCGGTTTGTTCTGTCACATCAAAAGGGGGAGAGAGGAGGTAGGGGGAATAATGCATCGGGGCTGGCAGAGATTCTTAAGGGTGGAAGATTGGCAGAGGATTTGCAGTGCGGGGAGGACTGAAATCTGAAATATCGGACACAGAATGCCTGCTGTAATAGATATGAAATAGGTCTTCTCAACAGCATGAAAGGCTGACATTTCCAGAAAGTTTGTCATGAGAAGGCCCTTTTATTCCCCTTCGTCTATCTGCGTTTGTACTGCCACCATGTCCATAATGGAAATTCGCAAGTGTCACTCTAACAGGTTATAGAATAAGATTGGACATTTAAGATTTTTTTTCCACCTCTTCCCTTTTTTATTCAGTGTTTAGAATTTTCTGTGAGAGACCAATTGAGTCCAAGCCGTTTTAGAAAAATGACTTCTGCATGGCACTCCAGTCAGAAATCCACCTCCAGCACTTGTTTTCTGACCCGGTTTTACAGCGAGCTGGAAAAAATACGCCCTCGAAATAGTTTTTAAACCGTTTTCTTGGATTATAATATCTCCATGTTATGCAATGTGATATATATATACACCTGGCAAATTTCATTGGAGAAATCTGTGGAATGACTAAGCCTATTTGATGAGCAGATAAAATGCTTCTGTGACGATAAAGTTCAGATCAAGTCTGCCAAAGCATATAGTGGGTGTGAGACGTGCTAGACCATAAGTGTCACTTATGTGTTTACTCCTCACCTCTCTGACACTTTATCAGCTCTGATGGTGTCTCTCATGCATTTCACCTGATCGACTAAGCAGACAAAGAGATGTGGTCCGGTGTTTCAACAGTGCACAAGTGTCCAGCTAATTAGGTGCTCATGGGAACCTGGGCATTGATTTTCTGTCAGCATGTCTGCCCCCGAAAAAGAAACAGGGGCTGTTTGTCTTTTCAAACGATGCACCGTGCACAATTGATAACAGCGATAAAACGGGTCAGGGGTGTAGCATAAGCAAACCTGGACACACTATACCCGTGGGAACCCACATATATATATATTTATATATAATGATGCGGTTTAATTGTATGGCTTTGTATGGGAAATGGGTAGGCTGCGAGTAGCTGGAAGTAAACAAAGTTTGTCGGGGATGGAAATGGACTGAGTTGTCTGACAAAAACATATCTTTTCAGCTCTGCAAAGGCGTGAAATCCCTCTTGTGCTTGTTATTTCACACTCCTGTGGCTTCAACTTGGGCCAGCAGTGACACGGTAAACAAACAAACACGTGCGTTCTTGCAAACACACACACACACACACACACACACAGTATTCTAAAGAGAAGGGATTTCGGCAGAGAACTTACTAATGACCTCACATTTTCAGGCTTCTCACTCATGGAGAATATCCTGGAATACCTACTGACAATTTTTACATTATTCCAATACAGTACAGCTCTAGCATTAAAAAAGAGCAATTTTTCTAGAATAGCAAAATAACCAAGGATGCTGCCTATCCCTCACATTCTCTCTGAGATTGGAAACACGGCTCAGCTGAGCACACAGAGCACTGCCATGTATACTGTAAATAATGGTTTCAGTATCACACTGGACAGTGTGCCAGCCACCTGCTGATCCAACCACACACAGGTAGAGCCAGCCCGGGTGCCGCGGGGCTGTAGACATGGGCATTCAATCTGCCAGCAAACTAATCAGTGAAAAGGATGACCTCCAAGCTTATCAGAAGGGGTCATGGATGTAGGTGGAGGAGGCAGCAGTAGGAGAGAAGGGATGTTTTGCACAGCCACAGCAGGGTGACACCGGCCGCAGAATGGGAAAATTCTCAAATCTCAGTGTAGGAGGTTAGAAGAGCGCAACCCTCGAGGAGGTGAGGGAAGCTTGGCTGCCTACCACCCACACATTACCTGAACATGTCAGAGTCCTGTGCCAACACCTTCAGCCCAACGATGATATCATGAATGCCAGGTTCACTTGCTTCGCAATGGATATCTGGCAGCCACTATATTATTGGCACTGGGCATTTGTGGGTGTAAACTCTGTATCACGATAAAGAGCAGCGTATACCATGAGTGTGAGAGTTTGATAAATAAATCTTGCCAGAATTAATGGGCATTGCCTTGCGTCGCACGTCTTGTACTGCAGATGCTTGAGTACTGCATTGTCTCTGAAGCACTAAACCCTGTTAAAAAAACAAAAAAAAACAATTCAATTCACTAGATAAACGCCCATCTTTGAAATGCAAGGACGCAGATTGAACTGTTTGCCTTTAAATTCAAGAATGTTCTTTTGCCTTGGCACAAAGATGCACACCGCTGAATCGAAGCATTATTTCAGCTCCTTAACTGATCACCGCTGGAAACAATTCTGTATCAGCATTTAAAGGTACAAGGCTGTAATTCAGAAGGTAATTTCACATCTTAACAGAATCCAATTAAAAGCATGGACATTTCAATTAAACCTCCCCCCGGCTTGTCGCTACAGTGTCACAGCATAAGTGAAATTGGAATCAGATTACGGAAAGAATCTGAAGAAGTGTTTTTCAGCGCAATAAGGATCACGCATTGCTGATAGAGACCCCTGTCATGCATACTGCAGGAAAAAAATAGCCCTTCTTTGCTAACATTAGTCATTTAATTCTCCCTCGTTATTAATTTCACAGCAGATTACCTGAGAAGATACAAAATGCTGTCAGCAAAGAGTTTTAATTAAGTATGGGGTATGTTGCTAAGAGTACCTTATGTGAAACTGCTGCCTTATAATGCTCTTGTTTTAATTACTTCAGAGTGCCCCCTCATTAACCTCTGTGGAGATGTGCTCCAAACTGCTGGCTGAATTACACACACTGCACTCCGAAATTGCTTATATCCACATACAGATACTTGTATTAATATTTATATTACCAGAAATGATACGACTGTTTCCAGTTCTTAAAAAATAACTTTTTTTTTTCAATTTCAAAGTAAAAGAAAAAAACAGAAGCATTAGGAAATCTGTGCTTTGAACTTGCCAGCTGTGAGATAACCTTGGTGGCTAAGGGCACCATGACGACCCCTGGTGGGAGGTGTAATTTCAGATTAAAAGCCTGCATTTTTGCCTTATTAAAAAGAGAGAGAGGGAGAGAAAAAAAAGTCAACCTATAGTATGTGAGCTTTCTATACAGCACGTCTAACAGTGAGCCTGAAAATGTATTTAATTGAAATAAATATTTCAGAATTATCTCTGCTGTTCTGCATGTAATAATAACAACAAAGCGTTAAAAAAAGAAAAAGGAAGGTAAAATATGGATAGTCCCTTTTTGAGGTGCTGCATTGAACCAAACAAAGATTGCTTTTGTTTTTTCATTTTATTGCTCCGTGGCTCGTCTCTGTCAGGCAGCTGTGGGTGGTCGCTCAGCCTGAAAATGTGGGTCGCTGTGGACGTTTCCCTTTTGATCCTTTTCATCCTGAAGTTTCTGAATGGTCTGATATAGATTTCAAACATTACTCCAAAAGTGGGCTCCTGTTCAAAATATGCGGATGCACCACTGTCCACCCTCACACCTTAATGTGGTTTAACAGGATACATTAGCTTTTAATGGCACTTAATTGTACAAAAAGGAAATCCATAACCACATAAGGAGAAAAGTCAAGTATTTCCAAGCTCTTTATAAGAACAATTTAGAGCAGACAAGTGCTTTTCAAACCTTGGATTGGAATCAGTCCGACTGTCTGGCCATGAGAGCGGTGGTGTGCATTTGTAAGCCTACAGTGCCACCATTTGGTCGTGTTGGGGAGTGTCACATCTTTGAAAGCTGGGAATGAAAAATAACAAATTATGTTTGGTTATGCATCAAAAGTCCTGTTTAAAAAAAAAAGAAATAATTCAAAAATAATCTTACAGTTGCCACAGTAAGAGTTTTAAGTAAACAGTGGCTCTGCGGCAGGCTTCAAGCTCTGCCTCAGCGTCGGGTATATGATTTCAAACATGAGCTGGACCCGAACTCCTTCCAGGTGCCAAATTAGAGAGGAAAAGATCCAGTCCCATTGTTAGTGTTGATAGATTATCGTAGGTCCGTGGCATCTTAGATAACGAGCAATAACCTGCTCTTCAAGAACAGGGGAGGTTTGCCAAGAAGGAATGGTGATTACAGTCAATTAAGACTGATGACAAAGCACCAATAATAACCCAGTGTGTGTGTGAGCATGTGTGAGCTTGTTTTATTCACTCATTCTTCCAAACTACCCTGTTTTGTGTAATCAACATCTGTTGTGACAGGCACCCTCCTTTCTCAGAATGGCCCACTTCAGATAATGAGTGTCATACCAAACTGCAGGGCGAAGGCTGATTTTACTCCTCTTTTTACTCCTCCTCTTTGGCCTCTGCTCTCACTACCCTCTGTTTTCCTCTCTATCATTCAAGACATCCATTGTTGGGAACCTTGAAAACGAGAGACAAATGCTTTCACAGCATTGTCAGTGCTGGATATGTGGGGGTGAATGCAGTCTTGTTTTCTTTAATGAAAGCGATGCTTCACCGTTGACTAAATTTCTTGTTAATGTCTTTATTTTACATTCACAATTTTGTTTTTTGGTATTCAGACAAAACATGAGAACTTATGAGATTTTTCCTACAGATTATTCTGTTATTGCCATTTAAATGGATTCTGTCAGTCTTATCTGCACCGATGCACCTGCATCTGCAGACCTATGGCTATGAAGCATATTTACTCCTTGGGAAAAGAAAGAAATCCAGATCTGCAGCCTTTGCAGCTCAGCAGGTTTGTTTGCTTCAGTGGTTTAGGCGCCATCTTCTGGTAAATTAGGTCAACTCGAAGAACCCAGGATGGATGGTTGTGAGGACAATAATTAGAAAACAAAAAAATAGTATTACTTAACGTCATAAAGGATCTTTCCATATTTAAAAAAGTTTCCACCTGACCCCCTCAGAATCACATAAAATTAAGCCATTTGAATTTTAAACTCATACTATGAGCATTTCCTGAGTTACAGCCTCTCAGTCCACCTCATTCACCTTTTTCTACAGAAAGTTTGAGCAAAGCTTGTACAACCAAATCTTTATGAAAGTCCGCAAGTTGGTAAATATTCATAGCGCAAATTTTACATGGCTTCATTAAATACACTACACATTGTTCTAGAATATTTGCAGATCCTAAGGTGGGAGGTGCCCCATGATTTTTCATATGTAGCGGTGGCACGGTAGTTGTATAAACCTTTATTTTTTCACATAAGGCTAAAAAGATTTTAAGCCTGCAGTCGGACCTGTGTTTTTAATCAGTTACTAAGAAGCGTAAGTAAAATCATTTTAGTGTCAGAATTGCTTACAAAATGAGACCGATTGGTTCAGACAAGTAAAAGTGTGAGACTGCACTGAATGTCACTTTAGTGGGTTGATGTTCTTCAAACTTAATATTTATCTCAGAACGATGTTCTGAAAAAAATAAAACCCAGTAGTGTCATGAGTACAGTGAACTCTTTTTAAGGTATCATAACCGTGAGAGTACTTAAAACTACAGAAAAGCTTTGCTGTTTTGAAACTACCTTGTATTCTTATATTCATTCATCAAAACCTCCAGTTTAAAGTGTCAAGTGGGAGCAGCTGGAATGAGCAGTGAAGCTGTTATACTTTCATTCTCTTTTTAAGTGTCACCATAGCAGGGTGTGAATATCAAAAAATGCAAGTCCTTTTAATCTGAAAGTTGGGTTCCACGGTTCATTTTTAACTTCACTCTAAAAATTAGTGCATTCAGCTCT
Source organism: Perissodus microlepis (assembly GCF_051167445.1). Taxonomy (NCBI): domain Eukaryota; kingdom Metazoa; phylum Chordata; class Actinopteri; order Cichliformes; family Cichlidae; genus Perissodus; species Perissodus microlepis. The sequence continues at coordinate 9,557,030 of NC_140479.1, forward strand.
GAGAGTTTGCGGGAAGACATGAAATATTTTGGATACACCCTCTGACGTGTTCCCAGGCTTCCAACTACAGTGAGATAAAGTGCAGGCTTGTGTCTGCTTTTATACATATACAGCAGAGGAAATAATTAATATTAATGATCATTTACCAAGAGGCAGCCAAGAAACCTAAATGACTTAAAGTTCCTCCTGAGATGTGTGCGAACCTGGTGACCAACTACAGCAAAGGTCTCACCAAGGGTTTCTCCACCACGCACTAAATGATGACTTCCTTGAGGATCAAATATTTATTTCACTCGGTTTAATGTGTTAAACCGAATTTAATTTAATGTGTTTTTTTCCGGACTTTTGGTTGATATTTTGTCTCCTTCCAAAAAGTGAAACTACCAGACAAAATGAGAAGCTGTAAAAAATGAACGACGGAGTGAACTGGGATCTACGTGCAGAGAAGCCAAAGAAAAAGCAAGATTAAGACCTAAAAAGAAGAAACCAATATATAGTGGGCCAAGGAGCAGCATGGATGAAAGTGATGTTCAGTGCCGAATGACAAATCTGCAGTGTGAAACATTTAAACACTACCTGAACAAATTTCCTGGCTAATGGGGTTGCATATCAGGTAAAGTACCGGGCGGCATGACCATCATTAACTCAGCACTATTCACACAGGATCACACTTGCATGTTGGACATTTTTCTCATCTGACAGAAAGTAGGTTTGGTGATAATGAAGCCATTTTTCAGGATCATAATGCATCTTGCTACAGAGCAAAGAGTGCTCAAAAAGGCAGCTAATATCAACTTCGTGCCATGGTCAGCAAACAGTCTGGATCTAAGTCTGATTGAAAATTTATGGTGGAAATTGAAAAAGTACATTTCCATAGTGAGTATCCATGCTGGAAAGCTGATCTGCCAGCCGCTATTTGGGAAGGCTGGTTGAGAGAGCAGGTTGATACAGAATATTGCTTTTCATTAGTGAAATCCATCCATGCCTCAGAAAAATCAGGCCGTTATGAAAGCCAGAGGAGATGCAATAAATTATTAATTTTGGTGTTTTTGTAGATTACGCCATCATTTTCCCTCAACATCGAGTGTTTCCATTTCTACTTGATCTGGAAAAAATATAGCATTAATTAAAATAATTCCATTTAATTTATTTGAGGCATGTTTGGCTGTTAGACAAAGAAGAAAAGCAATAAGAGTGAAGGGAAAGGTTGAAATGATGGTACTGAGACCTGCTAAGATGTTTGATTTGAAGATGGTGGAGCTGACAAAAAGACGGGTGTTAAGGTTTTTATTGAGTGTGACCAGGATGGAGAAGATTAGAAATGGCTACGTCAGAGGAGCGGTTCAGGTTGAGCACTTTGGGAACAAAGTTGGAGAGGCGAGGTGAGATGATTAGGACATGTGCAGAAGTGGGATAGAGCATATACTGGATACAGTGGACAAAGGATGCTGAAGATGGAGCTGGTCGGCGGGAGGAAAAGAGGAAGACCTCAGAGAAGATTTATGGACGTAGTGAAGGAGGACATGCAGAGGGCTGGTGTGACAGAGAAGGATGGAGCCAGGTGATTCCCTGTGATAAAGGGAGCAGTTGTGTCATAATTGTGATTTGTTTATGTCCTTCAAAAAGTGGTGATTTCATTTGTTAGTTACCCTTAGTTTTGATATTACTTTCATTTGTTTAATTTAATATGTGTGAACATACGCACCGTGTCCCTCTCTAGCTTTAGTGTTAGAGACTAAAAGGGAAAGCATTCTGTACATTCTTTCAAATCTTATTTTAGTTAGTGTTTCAAGAGCATATTATTTTAGTTTGTTTTTGTTTGTTTGGGTTTGTTTTTCAACCCAATTATACTTTTATACTTCAATTCACTAATTATACTAAACTCACCTGATGACCTTGTGTTGGACAAAATGGGCAATCACTACTTTATCTTTAATTTCCATGAAACAAATTCTAATTTGCAAGCACATTTCTGTTTGTTGTTGTTGTTGTTGTTGTTATGCCAAAGGGTGATTTATGAAACAGGATTTATGACTGGGGTCATATATAAAAAAATAAAGAAATTACCTCTTTTACAAGTATCTTTATGAGTCTGAGTTATTGTACCTACAAAAAAAAAATCAGAACTGTGATATTATCCTTGTTACAATTTCCTCTTGGTTCGATCTCTTGTAAAACACATTTTTAATGTGAATGACATTAAAATAAAGAATAAACTTTCTTTCTGTTCTTTCTGCTTAAAAATGTCTTAATATCATTCATGAAAGACATGTTGAACATAGGCCAACGAGTCATTTACAACAGTTTAAATACAGACAATCATTTTGGGGAAAATAGTGGAAATCACTTTTTAGCACTTCTTATCAGTGTATAGTATCATGAATATCCATCCACTGCTCTGTAGTGTTTTACCTCAGACACCAGAGGGCGCTTGGGAGCTATATCAACCCCCTTTTATCAAAATAAAGAGGTATACAGTCTCACAGTCCCATTTTTAAACTAAAGCTTGCTGCCAATACTCAAACTTTTAGACAGGACAGTGCACTCAAGCCCACTACTATCAGTCTCTGAAATTAAAGTAGACAAACTCCTCCGTGGTGCTTTGAAAAGTCTGTTCTTAACAGAAATGAGTAACCTTACTTCTAGCAGGGACGGAGAGTAAAGCTGAAGGTGCAAGGTGTAAAAGACATAAACATCGAGGCGTATTCATGAGGTCTAACCACGCCTCCGTTAGACTGCGCTTCCGTGTTTACACACCCACAAAAACAGGAGACTCTAGCGGCCGTCGGGCGGCTGTTTACCGAGCAAGCAGTGAGGAAAGTGACAGCCACACGGGAGGCTCGGTGTATGGTGAAACACAGGTGATTTCAGCTTTCACGGTCGCATTTTAAAGCGTAATGTTCACTCGAAGGGGGCATGGAGACGTCAAGAAATCTACACAGAAAGTTCTGGACCCAAAGAAGGATGTGTTTACCCGGTTCAAACACCTCCGGACTCTGTTAGGTGAGTGAAATGTCACCGGGGAGCTGGATGCTGCATCGTCGAGGCTTAGCTAAGTGGAGCTAGCTAGCTGGCACCAGCAGACTGCTAACGTCAAACAAGGCGTCAGGTCAGCTGGCTGCTTAGTGCGAGTCCAGCCGGCTGACCTGTAACATGCATCTGCATTATGCTGGTACCCTCTGCTGTTTGAAGTCTTTGTTCATTTAAAATATGAGACAAATCGCACTGTGATGAGGCATGGATGCTAGCTAATACAAGCTAGCTCCCCTGCGGCTACTTAGCCAGCCAATAATGCTAACTGATGCAGGGGAAACAGATGCCGAGAACAGGCTTCGCTGCTCTTCGGTCCTGTGCCATCATTATAGTGTTAAACACGTAACTGAAGCTTCGTCATTCAGCATCGAGTCGCACAGGTTGAAGTCTCTGTTTGGACTTTTGGAGAGAGGACAGGGCTTTCTTACTGCAGGTTACCTTCCCGAGTTTCAGTCAGCTTGCCTCTACCTTTTTTTTCGAGAAATTTGACATGATAATGACATAAACGTGTTACACGAGCAGTCATTTATTTTAATCCACTGGACAAGGAAGTGCAGAATTTATGAGGCTCATAAAACTGTTGTCTTCCTGCGCTGCGTTAATAAAAAAGAGACACGACTATGTTCTGCAGTCACCTGACTTGTGTTGTCCATACGAGCTGTTAAACGGTCTGAGTTTGCACGGCTTGTTCCATTGATAAACTGTAACTGACAAGTGCATGCTGAATCTACACTGATTTAAGCAGAACCGATGACGTGCAAGTTGTACATTTTATCATGCCGAATCATATCAAAGACAAAAATAAATGCAGGGCTGGAATTTGAAGGCACCATCATCCTTTTTATAAATGAAGAGCGCATCCATTGGCTGAAAAATATATATGATAGGCTAATATCTGGTGATATGTCACTGGTGTATTATTGGTTTCTCGTATTTGGAACTCAAACGTTGTATTAGAGGTAAGGAGGTCAAATGTTACAGTCGCCTCCCATCAGAACTCTGTTGACAACATCATGAATGCTGTAGTACTATATCTTGTGCTCTTCTGTTATTCTCCGTGCTTTGTCAGTAATCGAGGTCAGTGTGGAGAGGAACAAAGAGATCTGGAGAAAAACTGCAATCTGCTCACTCTGAGTGCAATAAATCATGTCTTTCAGAAATATCATTCAAAGTAGGTCATGTATGTGTATTTCTTTTCGTGGACCACACAGAGGTGAACATCTAGGCAGTTAATTTTCTCTTGTTTTTATTTGATGATTAATGGTTATATCCCCAGAGTAGCTGGAAAACAGATGCAGTAAACACAGTTTCTTCTCTTGTTTTCATTTAGATTTTATTTTATTTATTTTTTTACATAAAGCTTTGAAAAATATTGGAAACCTTTTTACATATTGTCCCAAAATACACACGATGACTGATTTGGGTAAGTTTTAGTTACAGTAAATACTAATTGCTTTTAGTTAGAGCACTTTTAGAGCTTCTAAAGTTTGGTATGTCTGTGGTGGCAGTGGAATTCAGAGCAAAGTCCGAGCACGTTTGCCATGTTTAGAGTTTAAACCATTGGTTCATTGACACGTGCCTGCTTGTAACCTTTTCATATAGTGACTTGTTATCCAATTTATTGATCCTCAGTACTGCAGCAGGATTGTAATAGCCACTGTCAACAGTTGTAGCTTGAGCAAAGCTGTGGGAAGTTGATATGGTTGAAGTTTTTTTGCTATCATAGCAAACTTTCAATGTCAAGACTAGTACAGCCAAGGTGGAGGTCAGTGCAGTGCTCTGCCTGTCATCTGTGTTTTTCTTTCCCTCATGTGCAGCTAAAGATAAGGCTGGTCTGTTTGTCCAGCAGCTGATAGTTGGGCCGACGTTGCAATGTCCCCCAAATTCCCAGATTACACCGAGCTTGCAGTTCAGGAAGGATTTCCTCCTGGTTCTGCTGGTTCCTGTGTGGCAGGAAGCTTGATGAGAGATGGGGTGAGGTGGAAGACAGGGCAGGACAGGGACTTGGATAGAGCTGACCTTCTTTCACCAATCACGCTGTTTTATCTTTTTGAAATATTTAAATGTTATTATTCATAACACTAGCAAGAGAAGACATTTCCAGAGGCGGCAGGCTGGAACAGCTTCTGGTGGGAGGAAATTTACAACCTGTATGTCAAGCATCCACAGCTGGGGTTTACCACACTCATTTACTATGTCCCAAGGAGAAGATACCATTAAGTTTGTTTTTTAATGACTGTTATGTTTTCAGTAATCCTTTAATTTCTGCACAGAAGTTTTCAACCCGCTCGTCTTCTCTCAAGGTCATTGTCTATTAAGTTATCCAAAATTTGACCTCTTTATGTCATTGCAACACCAGAAATTTGGTAAACAGGCTTGTTAAATCAGTCGTACTATCAGCAGTATTGTACTTGAAAGGACAATCTGTGGTCTGGGCTATTTTCAGAGTGGCCCTCTATTGGTTTTCTGCTCACTGAGCCGATCTGTGGGATAGAGTGTGAAAGCTGCTGCATGTTAATTTGCTGGTCATGCCTGGCTGCATTTGGCTGAGGTTGTTAATTACAGGAGCCCAGCAAAACCACCTGATCACTCACTGCTTCACACACTTGTGGCACCAACCACTTTTCCTTTGACTTCTCTCTGTGCAAAGTCTTTCTCATCCTCGGCCCCCACCTGCTGAGCTCGCTGTGCATCCCAGTGCTCCAGGTTGTTCATAGTGACCTGGAGTATGATGATGAAAGTGTAGGAAATCCTTCATTGACATGAATGTAAACAACAGTGTTTGTCTGGAGGAATACCCATTGTATCCCCGGGGCAGTATTTCTTTTCTTAGTGCCAAGTCAGCTATAAACGAGTCACGCTGCTGCATTTGAAGCTCGTAAATGTTTAACTCAAAGCTTTTCGTTTGTGAGGACTTGAGACCGGGTGCTTTGGTTGAAGGAGTAAATTAGCTGTTGTTTCTTTACTTTTCAGCTGGTGTAAACAGGCTCAGCTGGAATCTGCTTGTGAACTGCACTGGAACAAGTGTTGCCAGTGATAACACTCAGGTGTGTTTGTTGTAGGTCTTGGTATTTTTAAGTTTGCAACCAAAGGTAAAACCTGGGGAAAAAATGAAGCTCTGTACTCATCGTTCACAAAAAATGAAAATGGTGTCATTACACTCTGCCTTTCTTCGTGTGCTGTTGTGTGGGTCGGGGTCAACTGAAAGTGCTGCTGTTAGAGGAGGAAATCACAAGTTGAAGCACCAGGGGGAACAATGAGCACAACACTGGAAGTGCTCTCAAGAAGGTCCTCTGTGTGGCTGAAGTAAAGGCTGAGATCACTTGACTTCTGATTCTGCCCCATTTGTACAACACTCAGGTTAGACTTGTGAACAAGTTCAGCCTCTTACCATCTTTTATCCCACACTGTGTAGGCAGGATATCAACACTTAAAAAGTGTAGTGCAGTTCAATGCAAGTGTCATATTAAACTGTCCGTTCGGGATTTTATTAACCTTTCACAGTCTTGGGTTTTGTTTCTTATTTTCATGCTATCACCAACTAAACTTGTATCCGAGTCATCATGGATGATTAAAGCTTTTTGACACTAATTGGCATAAATGGACTCTTTAATGTTACAAGTAAAATAAATCTGACCACCTTTAAACCAAAACATTTACCTGGTTTCCAGATAAATGAAGAAGTATGCAGAAAGAAATCATTGTTAGTTCCCTGTCAGATAAACTGTTAATACAATGATGTCAGAAGCATTGTGTGCTGCTTAGATTAGATGGCAGCTTTAACAGCTCTGTAGTGTTGCCTATTACAGCAGCACCTCCTCTCATAATGGTCTAGGCATTTAGCATCTTAGCACGTACTTAACTAATGCCTTATTAAGAGAAGCACAGAGATGCTTTAGAATAGAAATGAGGAATATCTAACACACTGTATAATCATGGAATAGTGTAAAGCTGCCTGATTTGACTGTACATTATAAATGGTTGTAGACTTTATCAGTTCAATTTATATTTAATATATATTTGCTCATAAAGGTGAATGTTTTTAACTGCTTTATATTAGTTGATAGGGTCGGCAGGACTATGACTCTGTCATGGATATCAATTAATTATTTATTGTGTTGCAGTGACATCTACCAAGGTGGTCATGTTAACCACATGGTTTATTTAGGCTGCCCTCTGTACAACAGGAGGGGAAGATCTATTTCCTTTCATAAAGTCTATAATTTTTACTGTCTTGTCAATCAAGAATGGGAGCAGCTACTGGCATCAACAGGTAGACGATGCTTCTGCAGCAAAACAGAACTTAGCCATGCAGGTTATCAAATAGTCACTTCTAGATGTTATTGTTACTTACTGTGCTGCTTCACTGATTTAAGTACCCTTTGAGTCAGTAATAAAACCCAAATATGTGTATATCATGGTGCAGTTGATCGTAATGAAAGTGTCAGCTTCAGTCTCTCGGGGCTATTTATCAGAAGCAGCAGTGCCCCCCTCCCTAGAGACAACTAGACTTCTTAAAAATTGATCCTTAAAAGAAGAGACTGGATTATAACTGTCATGATCTCAAAAATGTAAAAGCAGCAAAACAGGTTTGTTTTTGTCCACATCTGCAAAAAGGCTCATGTGAGCCTATTACAGTGTGAAAAATGTCTGATGATCTAACAGATAGCTGCTGGGCAGACGAATGTAAAACCTCATCCACGTATTTGTTTTAGATAAATCAGTGGAAGAGCTTTTTTAAAAGAAGTTATAGAGGAACTAAGGTAAGCTGGGGAAAAAGCTTCAGTTCTACATAAAGACTGAGTTATCTGCCCACACACAGAAAGCAGCTGGAAGGTGAAAAACGAGTGTTTTGACCAGTAGTTGTCAGAGTCACTCTGGTAAATGAATGATGATTTATTTATTCATTAGCTACATTGGAACAGATCAGAGATTAATAACTCTGTAGGCAAAGAGCTTCAGGCTTTAAGAAAAAGATTAAAAAGTAGATGTAATAAGAGGAACAGTTTGTTTCCACCCTTGTTTCTGCTGTTAATGTTGGTGGCTTCTAAACTGGTGGCAGTGTCAAGATAAGCATTTGGCAGTACAAAGAAGTCCTATCCCGCAGTCCCTGGGTGATTAGAATTGCAAATCATGGCACCATAAAACAGAAACTAGCTATTGCGCATTATAAATGCTGGATCGGCACACCTCAGTAGGAGTGGAGAGCTCTTATTAGGGTTAAGTTGGTGTTGAAGTACGTCCATACCGTAGTAATGACAGTTTTAGGGTGTCCCGTGTCTGTGTTTTCAGGTGTTTCTCATACACCATCAGAATAAACTCTGTGGCCATTTCTTTGAGTCTTTTGGAAATGTTCTTGGCTTTATTTTCTTTTTGCCATCACTGCTGTTTATAAGAGCCCACATTTCAGATATAAAGATATGTTTAAATCACATGCTTTTGAATGAATTCCTTTCCTCCCCTTTTAGCTACAGGCCAGCTGATGAAATGGAGAGAAAAACACCACAACCCTGTGTTGTGCTGTGGGTGATCTGTGTTTCACCCACTGCAAAACCAGTTTGACAGGTTTCGCTGTTGACCTTTCCTGTTTTTATAATGGCCAAACTTAAACCTAGCCCCCGTGTTTTACTGTGGCAGCATGTTATTGAGATCTGATCTCAGGGTGGATTTACATTTCATGTTGCCTTTTTGAATGCACAAGCTCCCGCTAATCTTAAGCAGTTTTAAAGCAAAGTAAAAACAAACACTCAGGTCTGGCTTACAGTACATCAGATTAGCAGTTTGAGTAAAGCACAATCGAGGCTGGTGTTTGTTTCAAAAATAGTCGCTGACAAATTGATATTCAATGAAAATAGAACTCCAGAAATATAATGAAGGTTGTTTGGGGTTACACACTTGCAGGTGTTCATGTGACCTTGCCTTGTGGTGAGCTGTTGCGTCTTTACCTGTCTGCTTGTTTCAGTTTGGTCTTTCTTTTCCACAGCTCTCAATAAAAGTAAAGATGGTGCGTGGAGAGGAAGAGTGAGTGTTGCCAATTTAGCAGCTCAGTTCTGCGATAAGCTGTTCTCTAATGTGTGGGCTCAGGTCAGGCTTTGCCAGTTCTAGCATGACCACTTCACACTGTGCTCTCTGTAGACTCATAGGCCCCAATCTGTTACACAGCTAGACACTAACTGCAAGTCAAGAGGCATTCATGCAGTGTTTGGCATGGGGGCACCATAATGAAATGACATGGACCAAAAGTGATGGGATTGGAGGAAAGTCCTTTTTCATCACAGTTTCATTCTTGTGATTGATTTAATGAAGCTCTACACCCTCAACCATAAATAATACGTCTAAATAGGACTCTAGTTTTTATCCACACCATCATGTTACATCATGTTATGACAAGCCTGATGATATTTAGTTTATGGTCTTCCATGAATATAGCTGATGCTTTGAGAGTGTGGCAGCCTTTGCAGTGTTGCTTTACCCTAGCACCATGTTAGTTATGGGTCCACCAATTGATCAGTGAAGCATTGGCTAATATACAAGTCGGCAAGGTGTGAGTGCCTCTGACAAATGAGAGGATATTCTGATATTGGACATGTCTGTTAGGTCATGTCATTTTTGTGGATCTTGTATCTAAAATCCAGTTTTATAAGTTTGAAAGATTACGATGAGTAAATGACTGTTTCAACCATAAACATAAAGTTTGGAAATATTTTATTTATTTTCTTAAGCTAAGCTCACAATCAGCCAACCACTTGTACATTTGCCCAGTGCTGCAAAATAAAAACTCTAATGGCTGAAGCAATCCATACAAGACGAGTCTTGTCAGTACTAAAACAAATGGCTCTAATAGACCCCCTGATAAGGAAAATCATTCTGTCCCAGCGAGCATCGAATTATGATTGACATCTGTAGATTGGCAAAGCCTGGAGCGCATTTAGTAACACAAATGTTCACTGTGTGCTATCAAGGCCTCAAATGTGCCTCACACTGATTGCTCCTTATTGCATCATGTGACAGACTTGTCCTTCTCTGCTGGTTGCAGCAGATTTATGATTAACTTTGTTTCACTTTGGTCAAATATCAACCTTCTGTGGGTTGCAAAGAACTTCCTACAGGAGATATGTTTTCCTGTTTTCTCTTCTTCTTCATTTACATTCATGAACGTGGAATTTTAGGACTGATAATTGACTCTACGTGTTTGTCATGTCCCATTTTAATAGTGTGGATACTGTAGATATATTAAATATTTTTAGAAGAAGTTACATATTAACTCTTTGCTTCTTCTTCTTTTTTTTTTTTCTTTTTTTTTTAAAGCACAGACAGCCACAAAAAAGTTAGAGTAACTTGGCATACTCTTGAGCTTATTAGCAGTTACTGAGATACTTTAGAAATGGTTGAAATCTGTTAACCTTACACTTAAATGAAACCAGCTGACAGCAGCAGGTCTCTCCTTTGTTGTCTGCCCTTAGATTGTTTTTAACTAAGTATAAAACATTCAAACTCTGCACACTGACTTTATATCTTTAGTTTGTTCCAAAGGTATTCAAGTATTGTTGCATGTCTTAATAGTAAGTTTCCATCAGCACTGCATTAATGGTGCCCCTGGCTTCCCTTTGATTAGCAGCATTTGTTGACAAAAATTTTATTATGTCAGTATTTATTTTGGGTGGAGCACAAATGGGTTCACTCCCAGTGCTAAGACAGACATCGTTAAATAATATTGTGAAGGCCGTACCACATTATAAGAAAAATGTCCCCTCGACACAGAGCCTTTCAAAATGTTACCAGTATTGTTTTACCAGCAGCATTTTTATTCTGAATGCAGTGCAATAACTGACAAGTTTTTTTTATTCAACATTAAAACATGTTGAATAGAAAGACTTGGCTCATGTTGGTCCACTTACATGTTTCAAATGTCATGTTTGGTGTCTGTCAACAAATAAGAGGACTGTTTGCGTGCAGACTTAGTATGTCACCCTCTTAGGGTTTTCTTCCACTCTCTCAAAATGATTCCACACTTTGGATTTCCTGCCTGACATATGTAATTACTGTAACTAATTACTGTAACCACTGGTAGCAGCCATGATAACTGTTTGAGACACACTGTCACCGCTTTCACTAAGTTAACTTGACTAAGAATGATCAAATAGCATTTGGGTGGCTCTGTGAATCATGCTGTCTGTTAGTGGAGGATCGTAGCTCATCATGCAAACAGCCACAGAGCAGGATGGGGAGCAGGAAAAACAGTTTTTATGTAGTGTCCATAACTGGCTTCATATTCATATAGAATTTCCATTATTTCTGGAAGGATAACGGTAATAATATTCTTACTTAAATGCATTTTGTTAATTGGAATATTTTATAGCTAAGGTACTTGAGTAGAATAGCTAAGGGTATTGCTGCTGACTTTTGCAGTTATTATTCAATAATAAATACATATAAATAAATGAAAAATGTTTGACCTGGTTAAAGAACTGAATATTCTCAAGAAATCCTGAAGGAACAGGCGTATCTTTATTATGATCAATCTCCTGCAGTCTCTCTAAATTTGGGAAGTATAATGCCATCCATAGTGCATTTGTCGCCTTCTCCTTTAGCTGGCATGCCATATCTGTGCTCCTACGTGTTGGCAGCCTCCAGGCATCCGTGCCGGGGCCCTTAAAGAGTCCTCTGTGTCTAATGTGAGCATTCAGCCAAGGGCACATATCAGTCTCTTCTCTCTCTCATCTCCTTTCTGGCAAGAATATAGTGCACCTGCAGTGCTAGCTAGCCCAGGACTAATGCAAATTAGAGTGTGTCTGATCAAAGGCTTTATTCGACTGCTTTTTGTGTATGACGTGGCATACTAATGATTCAGCTTTAATTGAAATAAGTGGCGTACACTGGAATTTACCCAGAGACTTAAATGTGGTTTAACAAAACCTGTTACACTGAATGTCAGTTTTTATTGGATGTGTTGTCTGCTGATTAACTTTAAACAGGGGGAGTAGGCAGAGTGGCCCATCGTGGCCCATCGCCTTCAAAGAGCAAACAGCAGAAGAGCACACCAATTATTCAGCTAAAACTTGAGACTGTTCTGCTTTACCCAGCGGGTGGCTGCTGTTCATTTTTCCACCTTATTTGAAATGGTTATGCATCAAAGGATGTGCAAAAGCGTTAGATAACACTTGAACACTGTTTGGGGTATTTCCAACCACTCTCACCATAGCAGCTCTCGGTCTCTTTGTTGTAGAAGTCACAGTGAGATGTAAGGAAGCCTCATTCATGTCATGATGATGATGATGATGATATGAATTATCCGATAACAGCGCTGCCAAAGATCAGAAAGTAAAGGTATAATCTGTCATTTTTTAATTTTTTTTTTTTTACAGGAGGACAAGCTGATAATATTAGACTGAACATTTTGAAAAGATACTGTGTTTAACGGCTGTGCAGTATATAAGATTATGGCTCTTAGCTCTGGCTGCATATTATTGTTTTGCAGCTGGTCGTTTCACACAGGGGTGGAACATCTGCCCTTTCCTGACAGTTAACAGGAAACATCACAATGGAGAACTGTGTCCTCCAAGCCAAACCTGGCATGGCTGGTGTGTTTGGCATGTATTTATTAATTCCATTGTAGAAAATTGCAGATCTCCGAATCATTAACTTATCACTGTCAGCACCATTTAGAAGAGTGTTCATGCAATTGTTTGTTTAACAATAGGGCTGACTTGGTGATCCCCACAAGTCATTTTTACTGCATTTTATGCAACCAAAAGGCTTTATGTGAGTATGAAGCCTTATTGGGCACTTTATCAGAAAATAAACAGTAACTGGAAGGAACAAAATAGCACCTGTGGCATGAACTCGGCATTTGACGTTTGAAGGCAGTTAGCTCTTTAGATTTATGCAGTCGGCACTAAATTGTGCCTCTCAGCAGATATTGAGATTTATCAGACCAAGGCACAATTTCCACTCATCAACTGTGTGTGTGTGTGTGTGTGTGTGTGTGTGTGTGTGTGTGTGTGTGTGTGTGTGTGTGTGTGTGTGTGTGTGTGTGTGTGTGTGTGTGTGTGTGTGTGTGTGTTAGATTTCTGCCCTCGGCCTGCAGATACCCAGACGTGATCTTGTTGTTTCTTGACTCTGTCTCAGTTTGTTGTGCACTTTGAACGTTTCTGAAACTCAGCTCAAACCAGTTTGGCCACACCCCGTTTACTCTTTTCACCAATAAAAGTGTTTCATTCACCCATTTTTATTGTGTTTTTGAACTTCTTCAATAAACCCTAGAGGCGTGTGTGAGACATTTCTAACAGCAGCTTCATAAATCATATAAGCATGTCTATCACCAGTCATGCTGCCACTGCCAAAGTTAGAGCATTTTTACCCAGTATGATTCTTGATTAATTCAACACTAATTCCTGTGTTGTATCTCCATGCTACCATGCATTGCCTTCCTATCTCATTATTTGGCTGATTGCATTTCATTATCATTTCATTTCCTGTTTTTGACGCGAGCAGATGGAGAATGACAGATGGAGGCATGTCATTCAAAGGACTGAGTTATTTTGTTGGAATTGGAGGATGCAGAGTTATCCCCAGCATTCCCGAGTCTGGAGAGCAGGTTCTGTCGCTTTCTGTCCACATCCTGTTACCTGATGATGTTGGTGAAGAACACAGAGTTGAAGGGTCTTGCTGGATATCTTCTCACATTGCTGGATGCTATTGAACAATTTAATTCTTTCATTTAACACATTTCTTTCATAAAAAGCAAGTCCTGATGTAGCAAGCATAAGAAATAAAGTTCCTCTCCTTCTGTAAATCATTAATGGCTTAGCAGACCATTAGTAGCTGGCAGTGTGATCAGATATTAGAGTATTCTCATTACTGAATTTTAATGCATTAACCCTCTCCATGTAGCCTGGACAGTAGGTCTGTTAGGAGGGATTGTATACACTCCCAATCACAACTAGGCTCTTTATCTGAACTTTTGTACTTGTAGGCAGCTGACTGTCAGCTTTTTCCAACATCCTTAAGGCCTTAAGGCTTAAGGATGTTGGCATACCCACTGCTGAAGAGCGCAGACTAGTATCACAACAGCTTGATGTATGAAATTCACCCAGCACCATAAACATATGAAGATAAATGATAATATTTAATTTAGAGGCATTTAGTGATGAATTGTTACACAATTCTTTTCTTTTCTTTCTCCGTCTTACATTACAGGTACATGATTTTCTAATATAATCTGTTTGATATGAAGACTTTTTTTTATTGTATTTTATCCACAGAGCTCTTAAGTACACATAGTTTCATCTCAGGGCACTTTTATATTGTAAGGTCAAGTTCTTACTGTTTATTATACACAGGACATGTTAAGGCCAATGTGCTGAATCCAAGTTAAAGATTGTGCATCTGCACTTCTTCCATGTTTTCAAAGCTACTGGGAAAGCAGTGAATAATCCTTCATTCTTCCTGTGCTCAGAGGTGACTGTGGGTTCTTGCACTAGCTTCAAAGGATAACACATAGTAGAGTTAGGGTTGTCAGGTGGGCACCTACCATCCCCTGCATTTTGCTGATTTAGCCATTTTTTTTAATGGTTTGCTCCAATGCCTGTCCTTTTAATCTTATTTAAAATATATTCTGTACAGTTTTACTAACTAATAATAATGTATTAGTCTAGTTTGTCTTATATTCTTAGGTGTACAGATCCTAGAATAGGAAAAAAGTATACCTTTAGTTTTCTGATGTGCACTGACTGGTGTATGTTCTTGTCATTAAAGCGGCTGTTCTGTTCTAAATGATAACGCGTCAGCCCTGCTTCCACTATGACTTTGTATGTTTTGTTTAATATAAACAAGCCCCTAAAAATAATCAGAGGTCATTCTCAGCTTTTCATTAGCAGCATTCATATGCAGCATGTCCTAAAAGCTCACTTTTTAAAAGCTTGTGATGTTACTACAGCCCATGGGCTCACGGTTTACCAGACACAGACACTCATTGAGCCAGATAATAAAAACCTTTTTTTTTTTTTTTTTTTTTTTTTTTTTGGAAGTGATTGAAAGATTGGAATTAGGGGAATGATGTTATACAAATGTGCATAACAACTTTGATTTTTAAAATAGTAACGTGGATAGTAGGGCTGGGCCATACCATACGGTTCACAGTAATATCGGTATAATGTTGGGCAACGATAAGAAAATTAAATATTGCGATAGAATATGGGTAAAACGTGCATGTGCAGTGCCTTTGTTTTCATACGCACATGGTGGAAAAAGCATGGCGGCGACGGAGAATGAGAAGGGAGAAAGCGGATCGTTGAATGAAACGGATGAACCAGAACTGGTTTGTAAAAATGCTGCAACCTCAGTGGTGTGGAACTGGTTTGGCTTTCGTCCGTCAGATACACTAAACTCACATTAAACAGTATTATAATCATTCTTTATGGTTCACACTAACTAAATAGGGTAGCAGATAGGGCTGTGCGATATGACCAAAATCTCATATCCCGATATAAAACATCTATCGTCCCAGTAACGATATAAATCACAAAAAATTTAATATTTTCTGTAAATTCTGTGAATCTCGGGTAGGTGAAGTGTTTCCAGCTGGGCGTCGTGTACCTGGAGTCGAGTGTTTTAACCGATGCATGAAACTACACATTTTTAGACATAAGTTGTAAAGGCTGCCGTTTTCTTTGTATTTATTACACGGCGTGCTGCGGGGAAAAGCCTGTTCTAACGTTTGAGTCTAAGGTTTATTTTTTAGCACCTGACAAGTTTTTTTTTTTTTTTTTTTTTTGCTTCTCATCCGTCAACACTCTGCATACTTTTTCATGTGATTCCGTTTATTTTAAAAATTCTCAACAGGATCTTGAGCTTTATTGTGAAAGGTTTATGTGGAAAATAAACAAGCGGACATGCGATGGTTTTACCGTCGTTGTTGCTAACGACAACCCATAAAAACAGGCGCTTGTCCATCCGTAGTGTGGTTATATTAAATATAAGAGAAAGAGAGAACTTTAATAAATTAATATAGCCACTACAGTGACCATCAAAACGATGAAAAAAATATTGCCGTAAACAGTTTATTTTGCGACACCACGAAACAAACAATAGCGTAAAATGAAACGATAGACGTTTTTATATCGTCATCCGATATATATCGTTATATCGAACAGCCCTAGTAGCAGAGAAACGCCAAACTGAGCAACATGAGCCTTTAAAAAGGTTTGGTGTATTATTCTGTGCAACATTTCTGATTCTGGATAACTAGAATATTTCCACCTGTGCATCTGGGGCTACTTTACTCTGAGCCGCTCCCAAGTGACCAAGCTTCTCACCGTAGCTCTAAGGGAGAGCCCAGGCACTCTTCCATTGAAGGCGTATTTCAGCCTTCATCATCTGCAGTCTCACTCTGCGTTTTCCCGGTTTTTCCTCAGCGGTTAGCGAGTGATTTCTGGAGGTTGGTGGCTGTCTCTGGGTTAAATCGGTCACACAGAGTATGTTTTGATTGACCTTGTGTTTCCTTTGGTCTCGCAGATTCCTGGGGTGGCCCATAGTGTTCATGCAAGATGCATTTGTCTGCAAGCACTTGTTACCTTATGGAGAACATTCTACTTTAAAGTAATAGTTGTCTTTACTGCTAAATCATGCGACAGGGGCTTTAGTAGTCGATTTTGTAGCAACTGCCTGCAGCCACTCGCAACCACTCAAGGAATTTTTTTTTCTCCATAGCAACTGGTGGCTGGCTATAGGCATGTGTGACTGGAGACTAAGGTTCATTAGATTTCTTTAAATCATTTTAGTGTTGGATGTTATTTTTATAACAGTGCAGTTGACCGGAGCTAATTCCCTCAGTTCAATGTGTTTTGTGATTAAGATTGGCTCATGTAAAACAGTCTGATAGAGTCTAAATCTAATCTGTAACCTAAAATCAGTTTAGATTTGGACTGGAAATGGGAAGATTGGAATAATCTTTTTTTATTAGTATTATTTTTTATTATCCTACATTTTCCAGCATCTCTTTACAACTGCTTTTAGTGGTTAAGAATTAGCTGAAATAAAAACCTAAAAAAAAATATCTCCCTTTTTTTTTTTTTTTTTCTGTGTTTTTTAACGAAATCAAAAGTCGGTTACCGGTAGTTTAAATAATACAGACATTTGAATTTCCTGATGGAGCTTTTCTCGGTTATGCTTCACTGTTTTGTTTCATGATTAATGAATCTTAGCCTCATGGGATTAATGTAGCTTTTCTTTTTTCTTTTTTTTGTACATCTTCTTGTGCTTTCTCAGTTGAAAACAAGCATCTGTTTCTACAGCACTGGGCTGACAATAGTTGCATTACACTGGTTTAAATTGCTAGCTGCTGGCTGGCAGAGAGGTTGCCTATCTGCGGATATCATCAGGTAGTTTTGTTAGTCTACAGTAATTATGGGCAAGCTAAGGTAACTGTAAAGCATTGATGGTAGTAAAACTGGGTCAGGTAGAAAGTCATAGTGTCATCTCACTGTGTGTCACCAATTAGTCGTTACATTATACATCTAACTGTCAAACAGCAGCGTCACTAGGGATTCACCCATGATGACATGATTATTTATTTTTTCCTAAATCGAGGCTAAAAATGTAAAACAGTCATTACTTTGACTCAGTTTTCCCATCATGCATCTTCATTATCCCTGCTTTGATCTCAGGGCAAAGCTTTGTCTTTGTCACGTAATTCATCATTCCAGCAGTCCCCAGGAGTTGGACAGCTTCTGGGAGTTTTCCAATTTGCCATTTAGTAGAGGGAGAATTGGAACAGAAGGTGAAGCTTAATTGCTCTGTTTTGCCAGGAATCGTTTTGGGAAATGTATATGGGAAATTATAGTTTTTAACTGTGTGTGTGTGTGTGTGTGTGTGTGTGTGTGTGTGTGACTAAACTGCTATTTAATGCAATGAAAAACACAGTTACCACAGCTGTAAATAAATATCGATAGATTAATGCTTGAGGAAGCTTAAACATGTCTATTAGTTAAATATCAAGCAGAAGTGTCTCTTCCAGCATCCCAGCTGCCTGTTAAAGTGTATTTTTGCCCAGGAGAAAATCTGTCTTACAATAGCACTTCCTGAGTGCTGACCTAAATCCCAAAATCCCTATTGGATGGCATGGAGGAAAAAAGTCATCTCATTTATTCATCCTCCAGTGTGGATGAACTCAAAGTATTACTGGCTGAAACATGGAGGAGACTTTCATCACAGCAGTAACTGAAACAATGGCCTCATATTGTCTGAGAGTTTTGCAATCTTGAAAAAACAGAAGGAAACAAAAGGGAAAAAAGTCACAAACTGATATTTTCTTTAACATTTATTTGGTTTGCAAGTATGTTTTGTCTCCATGCTAAACTGCGACTACCATTCTTTAGATTAAGTGCTGTTAGCTTTGCATTGTATCCCTCACATGGACTTTGCCTTTGGGGGCTACAAAAGTATATTTTGCGACTCGTGTAGCTTTTACTTCTTTATTCTGTCCTAAAGAAAAAGTGATTCCTCACAATAAGGTTCTGGGTTTGCACCTCCTAGTCGACTGGGCCCTTTATGTGTAGAGTTTCTGTGCCTGTGGGACCTTTTGAGTACTCTGGTTCTCTCCCAAAGGCATTTTAGGTTAATTAGCTATAGGTGTATGTATATGGGAGAGGGTAAGGTTCTCTGTCCCTCTGCCAGATCTCAGTGGACCGGTGCGTGGTTCACTGCGCCTTTTGCACCATAACTGCTGAGATGGATTGAGTTAAATAAGCGGTTGGATGGGAGGATGAATCTATTAGACAGCATCCATTTCACTGTGATGGACTGCAGCTTGTTTGTCTTCTGTTTAGGAGATTGATTGCAAGCTAACCAGAACCTTGTACCAGGCTGAGGCTCCAGAGCAGAAGGACCACTGTAGTCGGTTGAGGTGCAACATGGGGGCACTGGAATCGGTCTATTCATTGTAGTGCCAGCTTAACATGTATTACTTATTAGTTACTTATTATAATTATAATAATTAGTTACTTATAATTTAATTTATAATTTATGTACCAATGGACGGATGTGCCTCTGTGCAACAATACAAAAATTGTGTCTTTGTTGGATAAAATGCACATTTCACAGTAAAAGCATCATTTAGAAATCTTTCACTTTTCAAATTGTGAAATCGTAGATCGGGGTAAAAAGTTTCTCAACGTCCCCAAAAAAACAGTTCTCTCCCGTGGCTACAGGTGAGGAGTGGGAGAAGTTACACTGCTTAAGGAAGTGAAGCAATTTGCTTTGTTTTAAAATGTATGTAGTTTTCTGTTTAAATGGGGAACTAATGGGAACTCACTGTCACTCCTGTGATTAGTGTCACACAGACAACATTAAAGCATCCAGGTTTCTCAAAACAGACTACAGGGAAAAATCTCTACATTAACAAACCTTGAAAGTTGAATACACAGTTGAATAAAAGTGATTGTTGTTTCTTTTTTATTTAATTATTATTTTATATTCTCACTGACTAAAGTTGATTGAGTTTCTTTTTCTTTTCCCCCCAGATATCATTGACAAGAGTGAGTTGAAGACATTCTTTGAGAGCAACAGTTCTCAGATTTATTTTATCTTCTATGAAAATTTCATTACACTGGAAAGCAACTTAAAACAAAAAGGTGAGTAAAAGCTTTTTTTGTAATAAACTGCACATGAACTATTTAGCTGCCGCTGTCAGTGGCGGTTCAATAATTAACCCTCTCTTTGCCCTCTGTGCTACAGCAAAGGTTATTTTCCGTTTGCCCCACATTTCCAGAGCAGCGGTACTTAGAGAATCAATCTGATTATGTTTAGTGTAACTGAGTGGATTGAGCTTGCCTTCATTCATTCCCACTGGGACTGCGGTCTCATGGTCATACACGTTCATTTAAATGAATGTTTATGCAATGGCCCATATTATTTTTGCATTATTGATGAAGCTCTATGCAGCATAGCTTCAGGTAAAACGTTTTAAAAACTTTGTACTAAAAGTATTTTCTTTGTGTTTCAGGGAACAAATCTCAAAGGGAGGAGCTGGACTCTATCCTCTTTATTTTTGAAGTAAGTGCTCTGTTGTTTTTTATGTTGATATCTCCATCTGGTATTTCCAGGTAAACTCAGGGAGTAGAATCACCTGCTACGTCCTGAATTCACTTCATAGAGTCTGTAGATCAATAGCAGGTTGTTCTAAGGCCTCGTTGTTACGCTGCCATTCAGTCCACTTGTTGTTTTTAAAATCCAGGCGTGCATGCAAATCAGAGGTGTGTTTCATCTCTGCATGCACAGCATGCTGTTGGCTCTCTAGCCCCTCCCTCTGTTTTTGCTGAGCACTTTTATGTTGCACATGCAGGTTAAAGTCCCCTACCTTGTTTTCCCACCTGACTGCAAAGGCAGCTCGAGTTTCCAATACAAACAGTGAGCTCTCCGGTTACATTTGCTCAGGGCAGGGCTGTTAGGATGGCAGCAGATCAAATTGTGGGGCAGTCTGTTTGTCTCTTTTGGTACAGTATGCCTTGCCCTAAATTTTGTCATCACCTGGGAGCAGTATCAGGGTGTTCCTTAAATTACACCAAGTCACAGCTAGGGAAGCGCTGCCAAGGATCCTTAACTGTTGTAGTCTGTCTTTAGCGATGGATTACTATGTTGTTGGGGTTGTTTTTTTTTTTTTTTTTAGTCGGGCATATCAAATGCAAATTGGGCTCAGTGTTTTCGTGTAATCACATTACGTTTTTGGTGCTGTCTGGGTGATGCATCGTGTACTTCATGCATGCTCTGTAATGCTTCCCTATGTGTCTGGCTGCTCATCGTTTTTCCTGCTGGTGTTCTTTCAGTCTGGCAGTCTTTTGTAGAATTAACACTTGTGCCGATGCCCCTCTCCTGCAGATCATACCAGAAATTATTTTCTGATCAAAACAGAAAAATGTTATCATTCGGATCAACATTTCCATTCAGTTCTCTCTATTCTTTACCTAGAAACCCACAGTGTCTGTCTGCACACATCCAGTCATTTGACCTGTAAATAAAGCCTGGATTCATGGCTTCTACATATTTATGGAGTCATCTTTTCAGAGAGAACTAATATTGAAAGCAGCTTAACCCTCATTTTTCCCCTTTTAGCCCCTGCCTGTGACGCTGTGTGCTTTTACCCATGCACTGAGAAGATAAGCTTGCTTTGACTAATGTGGGCAGGACAGATACAGGGTTGCCTTGATCCTGAGCTGTGCTGCACTGTGTGGACATTCTCGTTACACCACATTACATTAAGAATTTTAGCTCGTAGGTAGTTGTCAATGTGATATCAGTGCATGTACTTACAAACATGCATACTTGAAGAAAATGTGTAATATTGTGCAACGAAAGATGTGGCAGTGCAGCAGAAAATTAATTAAAACAGTGTTTCGAGGCAATGGCATTTTGCTCCCTCATAAATTATTTCTACAGCAAGCACAGTAATGTAATATATTTCTTATGGGAATTTTACATTTCTGCCACGTGTGTCATACACCCTCTCTGTGCAGGATAATACTTAGTGTAAACGGCCATTGTTAACATAAGTGATGGGAATCGCCCAGCCAAAACATGGCAGCTTTTGTCCAGCAAGCGTCAGAGCATTTTGTAGCGTGGCCTACGAGTGGATAACGGCTGGGACAAAAGCAAGTTTGCAGCACAGTGCTTAGAGTCACACTTTAATGCTGTATGACAGGGTAAGAAGAACAGGACATCTTAACATCACTTCTCATGTTCTTTGTATGAGTTTCCCCGGAGAACCCCGTTTACACTCATCTCTTCAGGAATGTGAAACGTAGTCCCTCACGCTCTCACCTGTCCCTCACATCTGCCTGATATATACAGTCCACGTCCCCAGTTTGTTTCCTTTGAGCTGGCTATGTGGGGATTACTTTGCTGCCATGATGAGGTATGCAACCCCTTTTTCATGAGTTGCTGTGGGGGAGCATGATCTCCCATGCTGGGCCCGTTTGAGTAATGGCTGTCTAGAGGGGGTAATCTTTTGTTCCTCTGCCTAAACTGTGCTGGTCCACTCCACCCCCCATCCCACCAGCAGCCATCACTCCCTTCCAGGATTTCTTTGTCTGCTTCCACAGAGGCATCATACCATGGCAGTCTTTATGGGAATGCAACCACATTTCTGAGGATGCAGTCGTGTTCTCAGCATCTTTTATTTTGATATTGATTAAAGATTTTACCCCATAAAAAGCGACATAACATTTATTTATTTTGTTTAACTTTAATAGTTAATGTTGAATCAAAGGCTTTCCCTAGTATGACCACAAAGCTTTGAACTCTCTTGGCAACTGTTTGTGTTTTATGTTAAAACATGTTTTATGTTTTTGAATACGTGTTGCTATGATACATGCTGTTAAAAATAATTCAAACGAAAAGTTTTCAGTGTATACCATCCGCAGAAAAAACTGTTTGGCTCCTTTGACCGTGTAGGCCGAGGCTTGAAGTAACGTTAGCAGTTTTTCTGCTCATTCACAGCTTGAGAGAGCGAACACTTAGTTTGATTAGAAGTTCTGAATTTATTGATCGAAATGTAAAAATACTCCACTGCCTAGCCATTAACATCTGCTGCACTTTAATCATTATCTGTTCCTGCAAATGACAAATTCAGTGGAGACTTCCAAGTAATCAAGGTGATTGATGGTTAGTTGATTCCCAGGCAGTAACTCCCATACATATCAGGCACGTTAGCAACAAATACACAGAAACAAATGTGATAAAGTCAACGTGACGGTTGTCATAGAACATGGACAGAACGTTGAACAGCTGTAAATTCACACAGAAGAAACTATCCTCTGTGTGAGAGTGAAATTGGAAATGGGCAGGTGGGAACCATGAAACCTATGGGCTGTTCAGCTGCAGAAATCTGAGGCAGTTTGTGCACAACCTAAACCTAAAACCTCACCAGTATCACAATCAATGAAAGAGGGTAAACTGCTATAGATTGAGTAATCATGCTTTTTTTTTTTTTTTAAATTGCAGTTCATTTGGGTAGTTTAATCAGAATCAGAAATACTTTATTAATCCTGAAGGAAATTACGGGTTACAGCAGGCAGCATGCGCACCAACCAGTACCAACCCCTGAGGCCAGCAGGGGTTGGTACTGGTTCTTCCTACAGACTGACCAACGAAGAGGCCACGTTCCAGAAAAAGCAAGGAAAAACAGGATTTGTTTCTGTTCTTGGCACGCTGGAGTCATTCACGCATCACACGCAGTGCAGCAGTAATACTACTTTTGTGTTTAAAAAACACATTCATGGTCAGTGCTCTGTGTATGGCTTCTTTACTAAGTCACAAATACACAACAGTGGCAGTACAGATTCAAAGGTTTACAGTTTTACAACTGTTTACGTTCACTGCCGCCATCTTGGATTGCTAACTCGGGGGTGGGTCCTCCGACTTTCTGAGTCGGGAAATCTGAATTGAGGAGGCGTTTCCCAAAAATTCACTGGGGAAAATGAGCGTTGCGTCAGGGCCAGGCGTATAGAGTTTATTGTTGTACTTGAATTAATTAAATCAAATAAATTAATTTGTTTGGAGTGGCCTTTTGCATGCAAACATGTCCACAAAAAATCTTATTAGCCTTTATAAAATAAGGTCAAGCAAAACAATACATTCTAATTACAGTTCTGCTGGTAGGCTAGTGGCTGCACACAGATGTAAAATTTAATATAAAACTCCCTTATAGCTCCATCCCTGTGAGCACAATGTGCCTTTCAAAGACACACAATCTGCTGTAGATGCATGGATGTGTCTCCATATCTGTGTTGTACATGGATTCAGACATGAAGTACAAAATTTTTTTTCCTCTTTTTATAAAATAAAAACTTGTGCCAAAAGGATAAACAGGCTTCTCTTTACATTCGGTAAAGATTTATGGTTTTCAATCTCTGTCTTAACCTGTTGGCACCCAGCTGCTGTGGAGAACCACCTGTCTCATCAGGTGACCTGTGCGTGAGACACACATTGCTGCTGATTGGCCAAGAGTTATTAAGAACCTTTAGTGATAAACAAAGAGCCAAATTTGACACAT
Organism: Perissodus microlepis; assembly: GCF_051167445.1. Lineage (NCBI taxonomy): Eukaryota > Metazoa > Chordata > Actinopteri > Cichliformes > Cichlidae > Perissodus > Perissodus microlepis. The sequence goes on from NC_140479.1 coordinate 9,581,109, forward strand.
GTGACACATGTGACAGAGGTTGTGAGGTTGATCAGTGAAGTTAAGTGTGCTTGATTAGTTCATTACTTTCTGATTTGAGTGCAGAAAGTTAAGGAAGGAGGGCTTCTTTTTTTTTTATTGTCATGTAGTCGTTTTATTCGTGTTTTTGTGATTTTGTTTTTTGGTTTGTAATGACATGTGTTCATGTCTTTAGAGTTTTCATTCTTGGTTTGCAAGCTGCAGTCGTAAATTGTTTATTTGCTAATTAGATATCAGCTAATTAGAGTCAAGAGTTGGTGTTTGAGAAAATATTTGTCTACATGTAATTCATTTCTCTCTCTTGCTGCTGCACAGTAGAAGGATACTATAAAGAATTCGTTTTACAGCCAGCGTGAGACCTCTTTCTGTTTTCTGCTGTCACAAGACCAGAACCAGCTTCTCAGGCCTCAGGGGAAGAGTTTGTTTATGCGCCTGTATTACTGGAGATGACTTCTCACTGACAACAGTGGCATTGAACACTGGTGCCGCTGTGGTTATGGAACAGGTTAAGGGACAGCTTTGGGACCCCTGAAACTCTGTGACCTCACCCTGACATGTCAAGTGCCATCTGGACCTGAGTCAGCAGGCTGAATTCCCCTTGTTATCCTCTCTGTCAAGCTGCCCCGTCTAGATCTGAGACCTAACTTACTGACTTTTTAATAAACAAAATAAATCTATTTTTGTATAGTTTTTTGTTTTTGGGGATCACAGACTGAGAGAAATCTTTTTTTTATAGGAATAGTATCAGCCAAAATGGCAACACACTAAAACAAGTGTCAAGCAGAAAAGAGACTTTAAGAAGAGATCTCTGAGGTTAAACTGAGATTTATTCATGTCAGCCGTAGCATATGATTTTTTTTTTAACCTGCATGTTTTTAAATGCCCAGGTCTGTAATTAGTAATTAATTACATAGTTTAAGTCTGTATCATGAGCAGCCATCTATAGTTCTGTTCGGCCTCGTGTAATTGCTTCATATTCTTTGTTCCTCTAAACCTCGGCTAACGCTTCTAATAAAAAATGTGCTCAGGGCCATTTAGTTACATGATTTGTTTTACAGTCTAATTCTTCTTGACTGGCAGTTTACCCATTGGACCCCCACTGGTTATGCATAATGCAAATGTACAAAGTGTAGCTTGGGGTTGCACAGGGGAGCAGCAGATGAATCTTGATGATCTGTGCGTTGGTCCAGAATTTTACAGATAGGAACATTTTTGTCACTAGTAAGTAACCTGATTAAGAAGAGTTTTTAAAATGGACCCTAGAATGCTGTAGCTTGGCTTTGCCAAAGAGGAAGGTGTAGCAGATGGATGAGAAGCTGGTGTTAAGGCGCTGAAGGAGTCTCATGTGCTGTTGCTGCCATCTACTGGCCACAGAGGGGAATTAAAACAGTTTTGTAACACTGTTCCCATATTTTTGGTGTTTTTCTTAAAAACAAAGAATAAAAACAAGTGTTTTGGGCTTAAAGCACCATTTAATTGGCGTTTTGTATATTTTACTTGCTTTAATTTGCATGTTAGCCAAATTTCTGTTCAGTCTTACGTGGCTCACACTGTTGTGGCATAAGCAAAGCAGGTGTGTGTTTAACTGACGTCTTCTCTCTGTGCTTTTCATCTATAAGTGTTTGTAATCCCAGGGCCCACTTTTGGTTGATTGAATGCAAGAACTATACATTGCACTTTATTTCCTACACTGCTTACTGTGTTATAATTTGAGTTTTGCCTGTTTTGTCTGGTTTTCTCATTGTTGCACGTCCTTGACTGCAGTTTAAGGTAGATTAGTTCGTTATGTCTCTAGTGTGTTTGGTCCTTCCTCCATATATGCTATATTCATCTCTATGATTGCCAGAAATCCCAAACAATATGCAAAGTACAACATTTCATCTAAAAGCATTGCATTGTGATTGGTGCTAGAAGCCCTTGTAGACCACATCTGTAAGCAGCATATTCTCTGTCATGTTCAGGCTCTACTGCTGGAAATCTAAGTGCGGATCATGTAAATGTGTTAAGGCTGCTGTTGGACCACAATAATGCCCTTATATTTATGCTGGAGTATGGCTGCAGATTAGTGTAACTCCAGCAACATCCAGTCCTGCAGATTTTGTATTCGCCTTGTATCAGCCGGTAAATTCTTCATTGTTGCGCCTGCCATTCCAGCTCCACAGGGAGTTTTTCTGAGCTAGCTTCTCCACCTCATTCCCACTCTCCCTTCCTAATGCTCTGTGAAGAGACAGTGTTACTGTGTGCACGCACACACACAAGGCTTAAGCTGGCTACCCTGCTGTGCTACCGACTAGCATAATGTCTCTACTGGCATAAGGAGACAAAATGAAGGAGACCAGCACAGCCTTTGCGGAGATGTAATAATCCCACTTGGGATCAATACCAAGGTGCAGCCACACGCCTGTACACGCATATTATCGAGTCTGGGAATCAGAAAGAAGTTGAATGGCACAGACAGTCATCCAGCGCCCCCTTAAAGTGATGTATGCCTTTCAGTTTCTCTGCTGTCACTGATAATGACGGGGATTTAGTCTCAGAGGACAAGAAGGGAAAGTTAAAGATGATAAGGGAAGAAGGAAGTTGTTGACAAACGGAGACACTCAAAGCCTGAGATGACTTGTGGGCCGCCACAGCTCTCAGCATAATGCGGCAAAGCACAGGGTAAAGATAAAGCTCATACCATTTGTCAGACCAGTGTTATGTCCATGGCTAATAAAACACAGAGTGCTGTTAGTATATTACTTCAGTGAGTTTTTTTATCCTGCCAGTTTCTGTTTCAGTGCTAAGTTTCTTTTCCACTGTTCATGTCTTTTGCTTTAGGAGACTAATATTTGCCATTTCTTTCCTGGCATGCTCACTTTCCTTCTCTCGCCTCTGTTTCGTGCACTCAAGACCAGATGAGCTTTTTATCATGCTGACCACCATCAGTTGTCTGGTTGAGTGGGTCAGAGCTGCATACGTAAAGCAGTAAAGGACAGGCTTGACCTCTGCATTGCAATCATGAAGTCTTTCTGGGTCAGTCATTAGGATTTGATGAGAAGTGAGTCATTGGGGCATTAGTTGCTCGCAATGAACTGACTGTTAACTAGCCGCATGTGCACAGCCGCACACATCTGCAGACTCCAGGCATTTTTTCATCTTTCCAGAGGGACCCAGTTAACGGGTCGCTGCATTGAGGAATAACGATAGTCTGCTCAAAGGTTAGAGCTCGCTAATTGAGTTGTAAAACTGTTGTTGGTGAGGTGATGAGTGCTGTGTCGGGTCACAGGGTTTCACTGACAGGCTAGGCAAAGTGGATAGAGAGGGCATTGCTTTATTATATAAGGTTGCAACGATACACAAAATTCACGGTTCGGTTCGATACTTTGGTGTCACGGTTCGATATTTTTTCGATACAAAAAAATGTTCATGCCTTTTTAATTTGCCATTTATTAAAATTATAAATATATATTTTAACTCAAAACTACAGTTTTTAAATTTAATGTTGCTGAAACAACAAAATAATTAAAAAAAATAAATCTATCTGATCGAGAAATCACTCATCTTTGGAAAAGAGAGTTTATTACAGAGAAATGGCTCTTTCCAAAATAAAAGCTATACTATACGCTTCTTCTGGGCTATATTCTCAGCAGCATATTAAACATATAAGGTCCCCGTAAGGAGAATCATGTGCTAACAGCTGTCTAAATGACTCGGGTAAAGTTTGTAGCATGCGTGCTTGTTGTTTTTGTCTGCTTCCACTTGTCTTTGCACTAGGATGATGTCGGAGTAAATGTGCAGTCATATTCGTTGTGTTCCCACTAGTGCTGTCAGCGTTAATCTCGTTGAAATGACGTTAACGCCATAACGCGGCAAATCTCCGTTAACGAGTTACCGCGGATCGCCCCGTGCGTGGGGCTGGACGCAAAGAATTATTTGTTTTAGAAATCCAGAAAACATAACTGGAATAAATGGGTGTTTTTCCCAATTTGTCATTCATCAGCTAGCTACCAGGATTGTTTGTCACACCTGACGCAGGTACTGTTCTCTACCACTCTAATCACTCCTCTAAAGCTAATCATGACATCTCCTGTTTTTCATCAGAAAATCCTGCAGAATCTGCCTGAGAAGATCTACAACAGATGGCAGTTTCACAGTATAGGTATGCACGTAACGTTTTTCCACTTTATCAAACATTTTGCACTTGCTTGAATTCTAACCGTTTTCTTTGTAGCACCTGACAGGTAGGTGTACGCTTTGTATTTCTTTACACTTAAGGACAAAAAAATATCACCAGGACCAAGCCTTAACCTTTTAATAATGAGGAGGAAATAATTAGTCTGAGAAGGGGATGTAAATGGGAAATGCAAATTAACACTTCATTTGAAATGCAAATAAGTAATTGAATTATGCATGATTTCAGTCCTGCACAAAAAAGGAAAACCCTTGCAAGAAGCGATAACCCCAATTATAACTGTTTTTCGTCAGCCGTTGGCAGCTAAACAGTCCAGGTTGAGATCACTGTTGCAGATTTGCCTTGCCCCTCCCCAGGCTTGTAATTTTAAATATCAACACTCATCTTTGGGTGGATGTCCCAGACATATTCACCATTTCTGTCCGTCTGGACCACAAATCCGCGCAGGTTTAAAGCTTCCTCTTAGCCTTTCTTGCACTCGCATAGAATTTTCTTTTCCACACATCAGTTCAGGTGTCACTGGTCAAGATCCAGTGCTGTTATATGTGTACTTCAGCCTGGTTAACTTTTTCTTTCACATAATTTTTAGCGTGCTGTATCCAGAACCGTTACTAATGGAAATACAGCACCTTGTGACATATTCTTTGTGGTGGGTAGAGTAGCTCAAGAATTACATTAATGCCTTTTAGTTTGGAGATGCAGGGTCACAGGTACTTCACTCGTACCTTTTAAGATGCTGAAGGAAATGTGCACAGCTTTTTGTTATCCTTCTGTCCCCAGCCCACAACCCATGAAAGGACTGCTCTGTGCTTTCGTGTTCAGCATTCTGATGAGAAGACCAGACAAAAGCTCCCTCAGTAAGGGCCTGTTGATCAGGACTTTAAGACACCTGTTCAGCGGTTTGGCTTTTACACTAACAAAACCCGATTCTTAATCTTAATCATCACCTTAAAATCAATATTAGGACCAGTCAAAGTGTTTTCCAGCCCACAACGTCCTCAAAAGAGACTGCTGCCTATCAAGAGCATGTCCTAAATCACGCACGCACAGACATGCAGAGCTCTTCCTCCCGAGATATTTAGCAATCAGAGCGATGTCTCATTTGATTACAGTGGAACCAGATTGGCTTCATAAATGTGTGTCGCTGCCAACTCGTGTTAATTTTCATCAGGAAAATATGAAGCCTTGCCACTCTACCCACTAGTTTGTCAAGACCAGCCATCAAGGTCAATTCTTCTGAGTCGAGATGACAGCTTTGTGCGGTTTGTCTCTTTCCTTGTTGTGCAGAAGAAAATCTGAATAGCAGTTTTTGACCGTTGTCACGTTTTCTATCCTCCAGGTTCTATTCTCAAAAAGCTTCTGCACACTGGAAATTCATTTAAAGTAAGTGCCCAATTTGAGCTTTTAAAATCTTGGCACACAAAGATGGACTGAACATATTTTTTTTTAGTTGAATGGATTGTTAAAATTAGCCTCCTTTTGAATATGCATAAAAATGACCTTTTCTCCCGCTGTCTAGATTCGCTGTGAGGGGATCCGTCTCTTCCTGCTGTGGCTGCAGGCCCTAAGGGACCACTGTGCAGAGGAGCAGTTCCTCATCTTTGCCTGTCTGGTGCCAGGATTCCCCGCTGTGCCCTCCTCCAGAGGGCCGTGCACCCTCGACACCATCATTTACAACCCTTTCTCCAACCCCCCAGATGGTGAGAAAAGAGGAGCACATTACACATTATGTATTCACATTTAAATGACCATAGATTTTATTACATTTGTACGTGCAGAGGATTGCCACTGAAATTATGTAAAGTACCCAGTTATAATACTGGGTAGGTTTATTTTCTGTCATTAACTCAGGTCCTTTCTTTCTGTTGATTTGAGCAGCCAAGGTGGTGCCTGAGGAGATCACCCCACTGGTTCCAGCTGTGGCAGGTGAAAAAGCTGCAGATGACCTGACCTGTTATATCCTAGAAATACTGCTTAAGTACATGGTCATCCAGGTAATAACTCACTTTGTGTGACAGCAGCAAGAATAGTAATGTTATCATAACTAACCCTGCCTGCAGGATATTCTTGGATGTGCTTGATGGCTGCTTTACCCGACTTGTTGTTGGGGTTCCTTCTAATACTTTTAGATAAAGTATTTTAGTTGAGTATTTCTTTCATCATCAAAATATCAGCTTTAACCCAGCACATTCTATGAAGTCAGCAGCTAAACTATTAATTCCTCTTGTTCTGTACAGTTATTTCCTCAGACACAAACATTTTCAGTGACTAGATTAAGTTGTGTTATAAAATTTGCGCAAATGCACTTGCATACTTAAATTAAATGCCTTTTATGTGCAAATGCTTTTTCTGTCTTTAATAGACAGCCATGTGATGGAAGTGCTCAACAAATGTGAACATACTCTGTTCTGGCTTCATCTTTCATTTGTTTTCATGATTGGGTCTCTTCCATGTATTGTGCCACTGTAAGATAAAAAGTAAATTCAGTTGTTAAGTCTAAAGTTTTTCATCATATTTGGCCTCAGATCAAACAGTTTATGTCTATGTACTTTTTTTTTTTTTTTTTTTTTTTTTAAATCTTAGAGGAACCTTCATGCTATTGTGTTGCAAACAATATACTGTCGCTGTGATGTTGGAAGCATCTCCTCTCTCTGTAGCCTGACCTTGTCTCTGCCTTATTGTGCTGTCTGTCTGCCAGGCATCCAGTTTAGAATGGAAGAACAAAGAGAACCAGGACACAGGCTTCAGGTTTCTCTTCACCCTGTTCAAGAAGTACTACCTTCCACACTTATTTCCCTCCTTCACCAAGCTCACAAACCTCTACAAGCCTTTATTAGGTAAGCCCACAAACCCAATCTATGTATATATTACAAACCGGATTCCAAAAAAGTTGGGACACCAAACAAATTGTGAATAAAAACTGAATGCAATGATGTGGAGAGGGCAAATGTCAATATTTTATTCAGAATAGAACGTAAATGACAGATCAAAAGTTCAATCCGAGAAAATGTATCATTTGAAAGGAAAAAGATGTTGATTCAAAATTTCACGGTGTCAACAAATCCCAAAAAAGTTGGGACAAGTAGCAATAAGAGGCTGGAAAAAGTAAATTTGAGCATAACGAAGAGCTGGAAGACCAATTAACACTAATTCGGTTAATTGGCAACACGGTTGTGTATAAAAAGAGCTACTCAGAGTGGCAGTGTCTCTCAGAAGCCAAGATGGGTTGAGGATCACCAATTCCCACAATGTTGCGCAGAAAGATAGTGGAGCAATATCAGAAAGGTGTTACCCAGCGAAAAATTGCAAAGACTTTGCAGTTATCATCATCAACTGTGCATAACATCATCCGAAGATTCAGAGAATCTGGGACAATCTCTGTGCGTAAGGGTCAAGGGCGTAAACCCTTACTGGATGCCCGTGATCTCCGGGCCCTTAAACGACACTGCACCACAAACAGGAATGCTACTGTAAAGGAAATCACAGAATGGGCTCAGGAATACTTCCAGAAACCATTGTCAGTGAACACAATCCACCGTGCCATCCGCCGCTGCCAGCTGAAACTCTACAGTGCAAAGAAGAAGCCATTTCTAAGCAAGATCCACAAGCTCATGCGTTTTCACTGGGCCAGGGATCATTTAAAATGGAGTGTGGCAAAATGGAAGACCGTTCTGTGGTCAGACGAGTCACGATTCGAAGTTCTTTTTGGAAATGTGGGACGCCATGTCATCCGGACCAAAGAGGACAAGGACAACCCAAGTTGTTATCAACGCTCAGTTCAGAAGCCTGCATCTCTGATGGTATGGGGTTGCATGGGTGCGTGTGGCATGGGCAGCTTACATGTCTGGAAAGGCACCATCAATGCAGAAAAATACATTCAGGTTCTAGAACAACATATGCTCCCATCCAGACGGAGAAGGATCCGGGTACTGAAATGGCCAGTCTGCAGTCCAGATCTTTCACCTATAGAGAACATTTGGCGCATCATAAAGAGGAAGGTGCGACAAAGAAGGCCCAAGACGATAATACAGTTAGAGTCCTGTATTAGACAAGAATGGGAGAGCATTCCTATTTCTAAACTTGAGAAACTGGTCTCCTCGGTCCCCAGACGTCTGTTGAGTGTTGTAAGAAGAAGGGGAGATGCCACACAGTGGTGAAAATGGCCTTGTCCCAACTTTTTGGGGATTTGTTGACACCATGACATTTTGAATCACCATATTTTTCCCTTAAAATGATAAATTTTCTCAGTTTAAACTTTTGTTCCGTGATTTATGTTCTATTCTGAATAAAATATTGACATTTGCCATCTCCACATCATTGCATTCAGTTTTTATTCACAATTTGTTTAGTGTCCCAACTTTTTTGGAATCCGGTTTGTATGTTTATTAGTATGTTTATTTACAAAAGGAGTATTCTCTCAAGTTACACACAGTGTACATCAGCTACTCTTTCTTTACTTATTATTTTCCCGTAACACAGAAAATAAGATAAGTGTGCAGAAAATAGTTTCCTTAATAAAAACAGTGACGGCTTTACTCGTGAGCAGCAGTTTCATGAAATACAGGAAATGATGAAATCATATCCTGTTTCATCATTTAAATGAACAATTTGATTTAGTGGGAAAAACTCTGACCTCACCACAGCCACACATTTAATCTTTATTATCTTTGTCTTTTTCTCCCACTGTTTTCCATTTTTAACCGCCCCTCTGCCCTCAACTCTTCATCCACTGTGTTACTCCATCAGACCTCCCCCACCACAGACCAAAACCCTTGTATGTGCCAGTGACACGGAACAATGAGAGCACCTTCTGCACAAGGGATCAGTACCTAGCACCTCGTGTGGCCTTCATCACCTGGCTTGTCACTTTCTTCCTGGAGAAGAAGTACATCAGCAGTGCTGCTTCAGCGCAGAGCGCAAAGAACGGCACCGAGGTCATTCCCAAACTCATCCAGGTGAACACACAGTACCCTGTGTTGGATTCTTCTTTCTCCATTCTGTTATTCCAAGATCTTCTTTATCCTTCAGATGTTTTTGTAGCACACCATCTTTAGCAGTAGTATAAAGACATCTGGGGTTTATGTTTCTGAACAAATATTCATGCATTTATTCATTCCTAGATGTTATTTTACCTCTATATAAAACACATAGTTGATCAACAGCTTCACAAGCAATACAGCATTCAAACTAAGATTATAGCTGAAATAAAATCGTGATGACGGCGATCAGGAGTCATGGAGGTTTTATTTCAGACTGCAACAGTTCTGTCACTTTCGAGTTAAATCAGTCATGGAGAAAATAAATGGATTTTTATATGATTTATCCAGAGACGAATGCTGCATACATACTACAGTGGTTCATTTCCCTTTAAAAATGCTATAAAATACAACTAACAGCCAAGTAATCTGTGCTGAAGGAGACTGTAGTGAGGAGGTACCCCCTACTGCATACTGAAGGACTCTCGTTCCTGCCTGTGTTTTCCAGACTGTCACTGCAGGCAGTAGCAGCCAGGAGAAGGATAAGACATCAGATGGGGACACAAACGGACCAGCGGGGGAGCCTGAGAAGAGCCACTCCAACAGTAGCACCCTGTCAGATCGACGAGCCAGCGATTCCAGTTTGTGTAGCGTTGAGGAGGAGCACCGCCATGTTTATGACATGGTGCAGTCCATTCTGCTCTCCACCCGGGACAATGTGAACTTTGTCAATGAGATCTTCCACCAGGTGGAGTATTTCTGTCTTCTGTTTCTTTGCCAGTATTTTCTATTTTGTTCTGTTGGAAGATGCCTCTAACAAAGATGCACTGCAGTAACACGGACTGCGTCGCCCTCTGCTGGCCTTTTCATTAAATTACAGATTCACATTTAAAACTGACTTTAATCCTAATGAGCCATGGTTTCTTTCTTTCTTTCTTTCTTTCTTTCTTTCTTTCTTTCTTTCTTTCTTTCTTTCTTTCTTTCTTTCTTTCTTTCTTTCTTTCTTGTTAATTTGTTTTGCAAAGGCTTTCTTGTTGCCGTCCTGTGAGGCTTCTGCAACCAGGAAGGTCATCAAAGTGTACAGGAAGTGGCTCCTGCAGGAGAAACCCTCTTTCATGGCAGAGCCCGACATAACTGCTCGGGAAGATGAAGTGGACGAATGCTCCGAACAGATTATCAGCACCGAGACAAATAACATGCATGTGCAAGTAAGTAATACAGAAAGATGAATACGTTTGCATTAACCTGTCACATATATAATGACTGCGTGAATGATAAAACAATCTTAAAAGGTTGTATAAAAATCAGAGTTATGCCCTTGTTTTTTTCTCCATGCTTTCAAAAACCCGTCTTACAGGTAGTTTTTCCAGGCCTGTATCAGACTTGGTACAATTTGAGTTGAGAATCTTACAGAAAAAAACATTTAATCACTAACAATTTTGGAATAATCAGAAATGCAATAAGAATATTATTAGTTATTCACTTTCATTGTTAGACATATCTTTTCTGTTATTTGTAAACATTGATCTACCTATAAATCATATGCCTCAATAACTTAATTACCACAACGTTTAAAGTGCATATTTTTACTTCAAAGCAATTAGCAGCTTTATTTTTTATTCACAGAAACTACCTGCAGCCTGTATCGATCATGCAAACATCCAGAAATAGTGTCCTGTCTCTGCAGCCTATTGTGAGCCCCAGTTAATGGTGTAGAATGATAAAGGTGCACCAGACTGAGAAATAAATACTAAAACCCTTTTGACCGTTAAAACAAACGTGTAACATGCAAATGATACGATGCATTTATGTGCATAAAACCAGCTTACGTTGATTAACTGGCCTTAGTCATGCAGTTTGTGTATACAAATACATAGAAAAAAGAAACAGCCCTTGGGATAGTGCTTTTACTTATTTGAGTTAAATATTTTAATCAATCATCATATAGATGTTACCAATCATGTTACCCTACTTAGTTTATAGACCAAGTTTAATCAAGATTGAACCAGTCGTGTAGAAGTTTGGAGAAGAAACACACAGAGCTACATACGCTACAATTGTTACAGGATGATGATGATGAATCAGAATTTATAATAAAATAAAAATAAATGATTTGTGATTTAGCACTATAGGTTTTCTAGCAGCTACTCTGATATTGATTCATATATTTGTAGTTACAAAGCCAAGAAGATCAAAACACAGAACAGCTACAGTAAAAATAATAATTATGACCAGAGTGGATGTATTTTATTAACAAAAAAGGTCTTTTTTTTTATAAAGCCTACAGCACCTGTCTTAATAAATTAGTTTACGTCTACTGTGAGTTTGACTGGCCGGCCTTGTCTTCTACCAGATGATGGAGAGTCACAGTCACAAGCGGTCGTCCAGCTGGGGTAGGACCTACTCGTTCAGCAGTGCCATCAATCAGGGCTTCATCACCGAAGAGGAGAACAGGAACATCAAAGCCGGCATCCAGCCAACACTACAGGTATATCTGTGTTCATAACCTCTGATGGTTGGAATCAGTGTTTTTCCAGTATTGTTGTTGTCTTAATTACTTTATGTTTGCACACATTTACGTTCGTGCAGGTGTTTCTGACCAGTTCATCCAACGTGTTTCTGTTGGAGCCATGCCAGGATGTACCAAAACTCCTGGAAAATCAGGTTGAGGTGTGCAAGGGTGTTCTTAGCATCTATCGGCATATGATCATGGAGCACTCCATGAATACACAGACGTGGTTAGTAGTATGTTTAGATGTGCAAATTTTATTTATTTATTTTTTTAAAGAAGGTTTTTGTGATTTTTATCCCTTTTTAAAAATTGAATTCAATTGACATTATTGTAATTTATTTACTGTCCGTGTTCTGCAGGGAGCAGATGTTGCAGGTACTACTGAGAATCACAGAGGCTGTGATGAAGAGGCCACAGGACAACCAAAGAAAAGACAGCTTTGCTGAAAGTTTAGCATCTTTGCTTTTTAGGGTATGGTTGCATTTAGTTTGTTACACACTCTCTGATAAACAGGCAGTCATAGAGATGGATCTGTCATCACCTCTCTTCTTTGGCTCTGAATACAGTGCGATTTGTCTTTATTTGTACACGTGCTATCAAGCCTGCTCTATATTTAGTGTGTTTGTGTCTCACTGTATGTGTAACTTGGTGCTAATTCATCATGTCTTTTCTCCTCCTGCATCCAGACCATCATTGTGGCGTGGGTACGAGCCAACCTGTGCGTATTTATCTCCCGGGAGCTTTGGGATGAGCTGCTGGCAGTGCTGTCCTCTCTTACCTGCTGGGAGGAACTGGTGACAGAATGGGCCAGCATCATGGACTCACTTACGGCTGTGCTGGCACGCTCCGTTTATGGCCTGGACATGGCCAACCTGCCTCTGGACAAACTCAGTGAACAGAAGGAGAAGAAGCAGAGAGGACGTGGTGAGAGGACAAAATGGGAAAAGATGAGGAGATTAGAGTGGCTTTAATTTGATTGGAAGGATGACACTGTTTATTTTTTGTGTCTTTTGTTTTTCTTTGTGTGCTTGACTAACTCTGACCAGTACGATTCAGTACACGTGTTTGACCTGTTTTAAAGGTGCCATGCTTAAAAGTGACCTATGTAAGGTTAAAACCATAATTCTGCCAGCTACTCTGTGTTGTTTAAAGTCAAATAAAAAGGGTTGGCCCATTAATTTTCATTCTTGTTTTTTCAGCTCTAGGTGAATCTAAATGTTTAGTTTTGTTCATTACAAAATGCCCTCGAACACTTCAGCACTCACTAAGTTTTGTTCCTCGTATGTCAGGAGTGATCCAGGACTCTCAGAAGGCAGCAGCAGTTGCACGCTCATTCTCCCTGAGCTGGAGGAATCATGGGGAACAGGGCGGGCCACCAGTACAGGAGCCCATGAGGACTCGCTCAGCCACTACTTCAGGAGCACCGGGTGTGGAGAAGGCCCGGAACAATGTCCGACAGAAGGCCTCTGGTAAGTAAGCTGTGGCTCATATGAGCCACATTTAAAGCAGACATAAAATGAATTGAATACTTGGCTTTATATAAAACATTAGCATTAAAGGCACTGACAGGTGAAGAGAATGGCTCGGATTATCTTGTTATGATTGCATTTTTTAAGATGCATTTAGGCTGCATTTTGATGCGTTAGAAGCAGGAAACGAAGCTGTGTTTTAAATGTGTGTTGTTGTTTTTTTTTTTTAAAGCATTGTTCCATACGCACAGTGTATTATATTCAGCTTTTGTGTGAGTCTCTAACACCATACTGATAACCCTTTGAAGCACAACTTTAGACCGCAGGGTTTATCAGACAGTATTATTGTGTGTGAAAGTCTTCAGACAGGTCCGTGTGTACACTGGCCCAGGTGTCTCTGAAAGCCCTGACACCAAAGACAAAGAGGCCAGCAGATGGCACCTATTGTTTCCCTCGCATGTCACTACCCAGTGTCAACATGTTTCCATGTCAACTGGATTATAGGCATACAGCACAGTCCCCCTGACAGCATGTCAGAGGCCAGCTTTGGACTCTGCAAACACCCCTTATCTGATGAGAAAGTGGCAGGCTAATTATAAGTTGAGCTATAAGGCAGTGGAGTAGTAAGAAGCTACAGTGTCTGGCTTGCTCCTCTTAATTTTGTCTAGACAGAATCTTAATGTGGGGGATAAAACACAGAGATGATCCCTTTTTGTTCCCTGGCCTTCCGCCTCACCAATTACCGCCAATGTTCTGAAATGACGAGCTCATTGAGCGAGGAGCAGACGTAATTGTGCCTGGATGACATCTTAGAAGGGGTGTGTGTGGTGTAGGTATTACTCGTGTTGTGGGGGCCTAAATTTGTTTGTCTACACAGTCTCATTATGGAGACGTGTGTTAGCTATGGAGGCGAAAAGCAAGAGCCCGTAATATAAATCGCACACATTTAAAGGTTCAAGTAAGGTCACTTTTAAGGTTTTGTGTGTGTGTGTGTGTGTGTGTGTGTGTGTGTGTGCGTGAGCGAGCGAGCGAGCGTGCGTGCGTGCGTGCGTGAGCGAGCGAGCGTGCGTGAGCGCGTGTTCTCCATCTATTATGTGTCCCATGCACATGTTTATCCACCTATTATGCTGGTCTGTTTATTTGTGTCTGCGTGCAAGCAAAGATGGACATGAAACACTACTGCTTGAAATTCCCTTCCCTTTCTTTGGCCTAATTGGATTTCTCCCACATTGATCTTCAAAGACCGAGCAGCCCTCCTCCCTACTCCTCAAGAGAAGGCCCACACATCAATTGCATGGCAGTTTTTGATAGTTTCATTAAGAGTGTAATTAATGCTCATTAATATGCATAAATGGGATGCAGTGGCGGGCTGGAGGAGACGATGTATCTCTCTCACTGAAAGGCATAATTAAAGTGTGCTGAAAGCAGAGAATAGAACTGTCCTCTTTCTCTGCTCGCTTTGAGATTAAACCTGAAGTGCTATCCAGGCACAATGGCAATGCCTCAGCATTGACAACTGTCAAAACTTGGTTGCACTTAAGCATGCAAATGCAAACTAATATTGTTCTGAGATCATGTCTTGATAATGAAGGAAGGGGCTCAAAAATTCATTACAGTACTCATTAAGCTTCTACAGCTTCAAGGACCCAGTTGAACCGGCTCTCAGTCTGCCAGAGATGAGATGGTTATCAGGTCTCATAGAATAATACAGAGAGTGAGATCAAATGTTTTCTGCTTGGCATGTACGCGGGTAATTATTTTTATTAATTTTTAATTTTTTACTGCATAGTGTGTGTGCAGCCCTGCAATATACTGGCGACCTGCCCAGGGTGTACTCCGACTCTCACCCTGTAACAGCCGGATACACAGCAGCCATCAAAATTTTCACTACACAAATTTTTATCATCATCATTTGAATCTGCATGGATTTAGGGGAGAGTACTAGTCTATAGATGATTTTATACTGATATACGTTTCAGCTGATAAGGAGCAAAAATCAGTTTGAAAATACTACAGATACTCCACACTGGAAGTCACGTATTGCCATTTACAAATATGTTACTACATGTCAGAAAATGTATCTTTTAATTTAAAATGAATGTCAGCTGTATGTCATTATTATTTAGGAATAAATTAAAAAGCCTCCTCATGATCATCTTAAAAGGGTCACGTGGCTTTTAAATAATCATAATAATAATCAGTTCACTAAATTCAGAACCAAGACATCGCTGATCTTTGTTTTTGCTTTTTGGAGGAAAACTTTAGCATTCATGCTCATTTTCTATATAGTTTCTTTACTTCTGTTGCACATTTAAAACCAGAGATTTTCACAGTAAAATAAAATATAAAATTGACATAGTGCAGAATCAGTGTTTCTTCATTATCTGAGAAAGGTGTATTACCCGTTTGTATTTCATTGTCTTCCAGGCGTTTTGATTTCTTTCCCTCGTGATTTATATTTGGTAGATTTTGTGGTATTGCTGTGCTGATTTGTGTTATGATTTTCTATATTTTTTCTGTATAAAATCTTTAAATCTAAGTTTTGTGACAGTGTCCCTTTATTTTTATTTATTTTTTTGACTGGTTTTAAAATATTTTCTCCCTTAAAGCAGTTTTATTTTAACCTGTGACTCATGTGTGACTATATTTGGATCAAACTCTGGTGCTGCTGGTCTTCAATTGCTCCATTTTCACGATCAGAATTGAATTTATTAGCAGAAGCTTCTTTGCAGCATTTTGTACTTTACTATCATTGAATATTTGCTTCTTTCCTTTACCTTTTTTCTCTTCCCGCTGTCTCTCTTCTTTTTCCTCTTCTTTCTCCTTCCCTGATGGAAGCTAAGCGAAGCCAGTCCATCAGCAACTGTGTTCATCTATACGAGGCTTTGCCCACTACTAAAAGTGTTCCCATGCTGCTCCACACTGTGAGCTCTTTCTTGCCTGGTATCTCTTCTGGTAACTCTGCTTGCTCTCACAGACTCTCAGGTAAAGTATTGTGAGAGCTGCATGTGTTTGCATGTTGCGTGACCTTCGCCCAGCCTTTCCCATTCATATTCAGTCACAGTCTCTCGTATACCACCCTGAACTTTTTATTTAATCCGTGTTTTTCGATGATCTGACTAATGCATTTCTCAAGATTGCCCCGGTGCCTTGTGCTGTCCTTAACAAGTGTATGTATCACTGTTGCATGTTTGCATGCCCTGTTTTTCCTCACCATGTTTCATATGCGTGAAATCTTTGTCTGTACAGTGTCTGCAAGTCATATTCCAGTGTGTTTCCATGATATTTGATCCGTATTGCACCTCTGCCTGACCATGTCTTTGTCTGCCTGACTGTCAGATGTGGAGGAGTGTCAGCTGTCAGAGTGTGGGGGAGAGGAGGAGCTGGGAGGCAGAGACAGTCCTCTGCCGCGTAGCAGCAGCACCTCAGACATCACCCAACAGCTGTCTGAGACCTTACCAGGTATATACAAGCACAAAGCACTTTTTAATCTTCTGTATACACTCACTGAATACTGTATTAGGTACACCCTACAAGTACCAGATGTTTTTCCAATCATCTGCTGTCCAATTTTGCTGAGACTGTTCAAGGCGTAGCCTCAGTTTCCTGCCGCTGTAGCTCATCTCCTTCAAAGTTTCAGTTATTGGCATTCAGAGATGCTCTTCTGCACACCTTGGTTGTAATTAGAGGTTATTTGAGTTATTGTTGCCTTCCTATCCACTTAAAGCAGTTTGGCACTTACTGAGAACTATTGCTCACTGGACAATTTCCTTTTTTAGGCCTATTCAACTATTTTCAGTGGAATTACTCCTCTTTTATTCAGTTTGTGTATTCAGCTGTGATACAAATTAACCCTGCAGTTTCTTTATAAAAGAGAAGTAATCTGTCACTTCAGTTGTCTGTTTATTACACCACCACTATCCAGTGCAATATTAAGGTATTAATCTCATTCGGTTTTTCAAAGCAATACAAAAAAAGCAAATAACAGCTTGTTTTTTATTGTTAAAATTTTAACCTCGTGATAAAAAGGATATGAAAAACAGGCCAAACACCAAATTGAATTTTTCTGTTTAGTCTGATTTTCATAAACAGGAAGTTACTGACTTCTTTGCACTTTATAAGCTTGGAGCAGAAACGGCTGATACGATCGTGCAGCTCGAGTTTACAAATGAGTTTGAACATCATATATTTGCACATACATGTACAAAAACAACCATTTAGAAAAAACAGCTCATCAGTAAGCAAATTAAAGAAAGGTAATATTCATTATTCTTCTTTTCAACTAGATGATGTGAGAGTGGACTTATATAGTGTGAGCACTTTTTATTATTTACATTACAGTCAACTGGAATTTTTAATTTTAGCAGCTAAGTCTGATGTGTTTGATTTTTAAGCATGAATAGTTAAACAGACCTTAAACTGTATGTCAGAGATCTTTGATGTTATCATTGTTTAAGTGATGAGACGGTGGATTTATGAGCCTCAAAGCCACTCCTTTGTTATCATGGTTGTGTGCTTAAGTTTCTTGTCCTGTTGGAAGATGAACCTTCAGCCCAGTCTGAGGTTCAGAGCACTCAGGAGCAAGTTATCATCAAGCATGTCTCTGTAGATTGCTGCATTTATCTTTCCCTCGATCCTGACTAATCCCCCAGTTCCTGCAGCTGAAATGCATCCCAACAACTTGATGCTGCCACCACCATGCTTTACTGTAGGGACGGTGTCCCAGCAACAATGGTTACTGTAAGGTGCTTTATATTTTAAGGTAAAGACCCTACAATAATAACAAGGGGGGAAAAAAATCACATGTCCTCTATGAGCAAGCGTGTTGGCGACAGTGGGGAGGACAGAGGACAGTCTGCCGAGGGGAGGATGGCAGGACAAAGACATGCTGTGGAAGAGAGCCAGAGATTAGTACTAACAAATAAGTGCAGAGAGGTGTACAAACACATAGTGAGTGAAAAAAGTCACTGAGGAAGAAACGCTCAATGCATCGTGGGAGTCCCCCAGCAGTCTACACCTATTGCAGAATAACTAAGGGAGGATTCAGGGTCCCCTGATCCAGCCCTAATTATGTGCTTTGTCAAAAAGGAAAGTTTGAAGCCTAATCTTAAGTACAGATACAGTGTCTGTCTCCTGAATCCAAACTGGAAGCTGGTTCCACAGAAGAGGGGCCTGAAAACTGAAGGCTCTGCCTCCCATTCTACTTTTAAATACTGTAGGAACAACAAGCAAGCCTGTGTGAGAGCGAAGTGCTCTAATCAGATGAGAGACTTTTTGGCAAACTCCAGGTGGGCTGTCATGTGCTTTTTACCTGAGAAGCATCTTCCATCTGGCTACTCTACCATTCAGGCCTGAAGTGCTGCAGAAATGGTTCTTTTAGAAGGTTCTACTCTCTCCAGCAGAACTGGACGCTCTGGAGCTCGATCAGAGTGATAATCGGGTTCTTGGTCACCTTCCTGACGTATGCCTGTGTGCTCTGATTGCTCAGATTGGTCAGGTGACCTGCTTTAAACATATATATTTATTTATTTATTTATAATTAAGATCAGGGCTACAGGGATTAACTGAACATGTTCCAGTTTTTGGTAGGGCCACGTTGGCTTTCAATCAGTGAGACCAAATCAGAACTGTTTGTTGCCTTTCAGTCCAGCAGAGAGAGTACTCGCCTACTTCCTGTGGTTCTGATAGCAGGATGTCTGAGGGCAGGACTGAGAGCAGTGAACCACCTGTGGTGAGAACATTCATCCTCAACCATCGTGTTAGCTTAAAATAAGATTGATCAACGCTTGGTTCATCTGTTTAAATGTTTGTCTTTGTTGTAGATCCTCATCCGACGGACCAGCAGCTCAGCTGAGACAGAGTGCAATACTGAGGGACACGCAAACTACACGAGGCCCAAGCTCAGAGAGAAAAGTTAGAAGTTATAATCACTGTTCTGTTTTAATGTTAAACATAAATTGCTTTTTAAAAATGTGAATTTTCATCAGCATACTCTAAGACTATAGCATATAAATATGTAATTGTGAATTTAATCTTTTCACCTTACCTAGGTGAGAGTGTTAGTAGCGAGACGTCCAATGGCTACCTCAATGAGGCTGAAGTTACCTGGCAGGCGTTTGATGAGGAAGCTGATAATCAGTCCACGCAGTCGGCACACATGGACGTAACGGTTGATCCTCAGAGCCAGGGGAGTCTGCTGCTCAGCCATAATGAAGCTTTAGCAGGTAGAAACTCACAGCATGCCCCTAAATCTTGATGCAAGTGTCTCTATTAAATGTCTCTGTTTAGCTGTGCTTGTTCCAGTTTGTTTGAGCTAACAAATCCAGTCAGAGCACTTGATTTATGTCTGTCTGCAGCCTGCAGCTGGTTCGATACATATACATAATAGTTAGCAACAGAGCTAATATCCTCATTATTATAAAGGAAGCCCTTTGTGACCATTCATCACAGTGATTAAATTATTTGGGAGACTTCAGCAGTTGTGCAGTTTAAACTGGGTTTTGTAACGTTGCTCTTGATTGATAGGTTGATCAATCTTGGGAAGGTTAAAAAACCTAATATTGGCTAGATGACTTCTTTAACCAAGCAATTTAAGATTTTAAATCTGCTCGGTGTTTGAAAAGTGGAAATGTTATGGAAGGAAAAGTAACCTGTGGTCTCTGGTTTGTTTAAGGTATCTACAGATGTTTGACAAATTTAAGGGTGGAAAAAAAGATGCGCTGTTGTAGTATGGAGAAGAACCACCACAGCATCATTTTACTTTTTGCCCCTTGGAGGGATAGAACACATTTGTTTCCAGGAAATATTCCCTCATTTGGTTTTCTGAGGCTGTGCAACACACAGGTGCAAAAACTCATAGGTACTGTCTCATGTGTAATCAGATAGAAAGAGAAGTGGTGACTGTGGATAGGATGTGATTCACATAATTTTCATTCAGTGAGAGCATTGTCATGTTGGAGGAGACCACTCCCATCAGGATAGAGATGTTTCATTGGAGGAGGGGCTTGAATTAGCTGGTTTGTTTGTTTTTTTTTCTTTAATTTGTCACCTGTCAATTTTTTGTAAGGGGGGATTACCACAACATCCCTTCAGTTTTGAGGCTTTTTATTTATTTATTCCCTCCCCCCTCGTGTATGCAGAACTTCTGTGTTTCCCACATTGTGATCACTGCCCCTCTGCTCTGTTCCTCAAACCCAGTTTGATCCATGTCCACTTGTTGTTTTTAGGTCCTGAGTGTGCTCTCCCTACCCACTCCGCATCCCCGTCCTATCACCACAACCACCAAAACCACTACCCCCAGAATCCCCCCGCTTCACCAGCCCTGCTGGTGCACACAGAGTGCCCACGGAATTGCCCCCTGGACGACACCATGCATCAGTCTGTCTTACACATGCCACACCACTTGGGTACTGCTCCCTAGCTGCTACTCATCATGTAGACCACAGTCTTCATCTGCATTTCACTTCTTTGTCTTAAATTCCCCTTGTAGATTTTTCTATTTTCTTTTTGTTTGGTTGGTTTTTTTTGTTACTCTTACTTAAAGTAGTTGCTTTGTCATTATTCTGCACACATAATACAAAATAATTGTTCTTTTGCTCATTTGTTTACAAGAAGAAACAATCTTTTGTCTTTTTTTCTGCAACTAAATTTAAAAACAGTGAAACAGAAAAAACTTTCAGAAGTCATTTGAATCACCTCACATCAGCTACACTATCATCTGTCTTTCCAAGCCTTTCCTCCCTCAGGTTCTCATTGCTCTCCTGCTGCCCACTAGGTGGCACTGTCCTGCCACAATTCACTTGGATGATGCATGTGGTTTCTGCCTGTTTCCCAAAAGTATTTGAGTGTTTTATTCACTTGCATAATGCCTTTGGGGAAAATGCACCAGATAACTTAAGGATTTGGTCAACAGCTGCTCTAACGAAGCATTAGCTTTGAGAGTCAAATCAAATCATTTTACTATAATTGTATAAAGTTGATCTGCATTTGTTGACTGAATCCATTCAGCTAAATAAAATGAAGTCTTTCTTGGTACTGGCAAAGTGTTGCCAAATAATAATTTCTGTAACCCACATCACCCATTACTCTTTCTATGTGACCATGCAGATAGCAGCGAGTTTCTGGCTGATGATGTCAGCATCATTGCTGGTGGGACTCTGACTGGTTGGCATGCTGATTCAGCCTTCGTCCTGTGGAGGAGAATTTTGGGTATCCTGGGAGATGTCAACAATATCCGCTGCCCCAAAATCCATGCCAAGGTCTTCTCCTATCTCTATGAGCTGTGGCACAAGCTGGCCAAGGTACAATAAAGACATAATCAGCTGATGATAAACCAGTAATTCCATATGTTTTGTGTACACGAGCATAAAAAAAAGCCTACATCAAAGTGATGCTTTTAAATCCTCTTTATGTCAAAGAAAAGTAAAATTTCTATAAATAAATATGACATTTTAAATCAGAGATTGTATTCTGTACTTCCCAAAGCAGAGAGTTTGAACCAAACATTAGATATGATGTGTTATTCAATGAAGTGAAATGTGTGCTTACAGATTCGGGACAATCTTGGGATTAGTGTGGACAACCAGTCTTCTCCGCCCCAACCTGCCTTCATCCCACCTCTTCGAATGCTTGCGTCCTGGCTTTTCAGGGTATGAACAATGCAAAGACACAGCAGATGTTCAAAAAACTTTTTATATGTTAGTGTGCACACAAGCTATGGATGAAATACTAAAACCTAAAAATAATTTATAGTCTGATTGCCGGATCCACTGTCATGTCATTAAAAGCAAATATTAAAGCATTTAGAGTGAATTTCTCAATCGGCGCTATTTGGGGGGGGAAAAAAATCTGGGAGGATCTTATAATGCTCAGAAGGCAATATCATTACATTTCCAGGAGCAGCAAAAAGTAATTAATGCAGCCGAATGGTTAGCCTTGGCGGCAACGAACATATTAGTATTATCTAATCAAACTGTTTATGCAAACCAATAAAAGGAAGAATGTTGCCTCAATCTGTGTTATCTCTGTATGAGGGAAAATTTAGTGGTTGGAGTTGGATTTTTTTTTTTAATGGGTGGGGGACAAAATGCATCAGCTTCTCAAGCCTCTGCTGCAGCTTAATAGATTCTAAGTGTCTCCAGCTCCTCATAATAGCACTCCTCCCCTCTTTAGGCCACCATGCTGCCTGCAGAGTACAAGGCTGGCAAACTGCAGGCCTTCAAGCTGATCTGTGAGATGATGACCAGGCACCAGGATGTGCTCCCCAACAGTGATTTCCTGGTGCACCTTTACCACATCATGCACAAGGGCTTCACGAGCGATGACCCGGTAAGGCTCCTGCACAAAAGCTGCCGGTTGTTCCTCTTTCCTCCAGTAGATGGCGCATTGGTCAAATCAATGTGCATCAGCCCTGATTAAAAACTGGAAAGCAATTAAGGCTGTTTGTTTTTGTCAGTTTGCCATTTACCTTTTTTAATGTGGGATTTTTGTCGTGTTCAACTGGTTGTATTTGCTGCAATCTTTGTACTCGTGTCAGAACTAGTCATGTGTTTGGAGTGATGAGTTAGGTTCAAGGGTTTCCTGGCAGGAGTGAGGACACAGTTTATATAGGTTTATGATTGTGACCCTTGTTTTATTAAAAAAAGAAGGTGAGGAGGAACGATACTGTGTTTTGGCATCTTCCACCTCCTTCAGCCACACCCTTCCTAGTATTCAGGTCTGCCATTGCTCCATTGCTTCTGCACAAAGCTGAGTGGTTATGAATGGAGTTCCTCTAAATAAAAAAGTGAAGATGAAAATGTGTGTTTTGCATGCTACTGTGTGTGTGTGTATATAAAGGACTGTAGATTTATATATGCCCTCCTGGCCGGGTTTCTGTTGCGCTTTGGCTGTGTGACAAGCTTATTAGAATGTTTTCCATGTCGTTAAATAATGTTTTGAGCCCCTGCCGCGTATACGTGATTAATTAAGGACTGACGTCTGTCGCGCTCCGTTAGACTGACACGTCGGCCGGGGGCCCGGAGTAGACTGGCCCGCCTGCCTGTGTGTGTGTGTGTGTGTGTGTGTGTGTGTGTGAGTGAAGGAGTGGGAGGGGAGCCTGGGGAACGTAGTGCAGAGTAGCGCAATGAGGGGGGGGCACTCTGAGAGAGCAGGCAGCATTCTCAAGCTTTTGTTGTGGCTCTGTATAATGCGTTGGGGGGCCAGAGCCAGGCTGGCCACTGAAGCATGCTCAAATTGGCCAGAGAAAAGAGTCCTCACGCCACACAATAGAGGACAGCCGCACGCCTGCTTAACATAAGAAAGTGGCTCTTACTCTCCTGCTCCTTCCTCTCTGCCTTCACCCCACCCCCCCAATGCACCTAAAACATTTGCGATTTTGATTTCTTTCAAAGCATACAAATATTTTTAAGCTTCTTTATCTATAAGCTTTTTCTGGAGGCTCCAGTTATAGGACTTATTTTTTAAAATATTTTTTTTCTTTGTGCGTTTAATATTAGACATCTGAAGATGTTTGGTCTTTTTGTTCAACAGCATCTCTCATGTCTTTATAAATGAATGCTGAATGTATAGTCTGCCTGTCAATGGAGTAACACAGTCTGCCTTAAACAGCCATGCTTTATAGACGGCAGGGGGAATCCCAGTGTAAATCCTCACCAATAAAATCAACTAAGCTTGGAGGAAAATGACATTTCCCTTGGAGGGATTCTCCTTCCAACTGACAGAGTGCCAAGGTCAGGGCTATTGTCCTGATAGTCTGTCAGTCTCTGGTCACTGGTCTCACAAAAGCATGACCACCGCACAATGGCAGTAATCTATCTAATAGGTCTGCAATCTGGAGTGCAATAGTCAACAGCATATTTTGCTAAACATAATAAGTGCACACAAAGCTTTAATGCATCTATTCACCTTTTATTCTTTAGGTTAAAGAAAGGGCTCGAAAGCACTAACACATTTGCACAAACACACAGATTTCAGCACCTGTGCAGAGCTGGCTTCTCCTTTTAACTCGGTTCATCTTGTCATTTCCTAAAAGGAGGCTGCTGCATAATTTATATAGTGTCAGATTAAAATGTGAAGGTTGACCCGTAGGCCACCGACACGGCTGTTAAACTGCTCGTGGCTACAACAGCCTGCAGGTAGGTTATTATCCCTTTCTTACAACTTGTGAATGAATTACAATAGGAAATATGTCCCCATGCTAAACTGTACATTTAAATTGGTAAATTTTGGGATTCTGTGCAGAGTGATGTAATGCCAGAATGAACCCCGTCACCCCAGGGGCCAGCAGGTGGAAAGCGTTTGCTTTCGTGAAAATGAGGCCACATAAAAAGGCCTGAGGTGGCTCTATTCAGAGTTACGTTAATGCACCTTTTGTTGATGCAGGGGCTATTCCTACTGCCAACACAGCGCCGCATGCGGTTATTCCCTTTCCACATTTCTCTGTTCTGATTTCTATACACACTTCAAATCAGGTTCCCTCTACTTGCACGTACAATTGAAAGCACTTTGCATTCTACATTTGTGGCTTCCTCTAAAATGCTCATTTCAGGCAATCAAGAAACAGTTTGTTGCCTGCTAATTACCTCTGACTGCACTACACATTATGCTTCAGAGGTCAATTACCAACAAAACGAGGGTAAAATGGGCCCTCAATCCCGAAGCTCTTCCCACCAATTTTCCACATGTGTTGCTGGTGTTGGTTTGACTTCCTACTAGTCTTCTGTGTTTATTCTATTCTTTTGTTCACCTGGATTCCCTGTTTACCAAAGCTCTGGGTGATTAATGTCGCGCATAGATAGTGTGTGTGTGTGTGTGTGTGTGTGTGTGTGTGTGTGTGTGTGTGTGTGTGTGTGTGTGTGTGTGTGTGTGTGTGTGTGTGTGTGTGTGTGTGTGTGTGTGTGTGTGTGTGTGTGTGTGTGTGTGTGTGTGTGTGTGTGTGATTGAGAGAGAGAGAGAGAAATTGTGTTTGTTAAGGTGCCCTTCGGTTCAGCTAGAAACGGGCTGATGTTTGAACTGTCCGATTTACACAAGTTTATGGCCAAGAAGGCAGGTGTTTGGAGCCTGGACCTTGCCTTCATACGCAAATATGCGCATGCATGACTGAGATAAGAGAGACAGCAATCTTTCTGTCTTATTGAGATGCTGCATTCTTTTATTCTTAAACTAATTATATATTTTTTTTCCCAAGAGTATTTCCTGTGTCCGTCAATAGTGAAGAAATGAGTCTTTGCTGTAAGATTACCAGCTAAATATAGTCTGGAAATTCTCAAGCATCCTTTTACGCCCTTCACTTGTGCAGTATTATACTGTACATACTTGAGCAGTTTGTGCAGAACCCTCTGCAATACAGCATATGCCTGTGTTGAAAGAGCACCCATCTGCCACTGAGCCGCCTGCACCTCAACCAAACAATACCTTGTCTCTGGCTTTAATTACAGGTTTGCTTGTGTGTACATACATGTGACTCTTGAAAGTTGAGGTCTTTTGTTCTCCCTCTTATCCACTGTGAACAATCCATCTGCTGTCTCTCTCTTCTGTCTGTCTTTCCCACTCTGTTTTTTTCCCTTTTTTTTTTGTCCTTTAGTGACATGCACTGTTGAGTGCTTTACTCTCCTCAGCACGCTTAAAATGCTTAGCCTACCTGTTGAAGTGAAAAGCTTTCTCGGTGCCACGTCTCTCACACTGTGGCCCATTTACAAAATATTTCTGATACTGCTTCACTCCACCCACACTAGCAACACGCGAGGCTCCCCCCAAATGCAAAAATCCCCGGCTGTAATTGTAAACATTCTGGAGAATTAAAAGAAGGGAAAAAAATCAATTTTTGTTCTATTATTCAGGCTTTTCCTAAATAAAGTCTGCAGAGATATAATAACGGAGATTGCTGCAGACATGATGACAGTTTATCTGTGTCCATGCTTATCATCAGGATGTTTTGAACACCATCATCCGCTCCTGCTCTCCTCGATTCTTCTTCCTCGGCCTGCCGGGCTTCACAATGCTGATTGGAGATTTCATCGCTGCTGCTGCCTGCGTCCTCACCTCTGGCTCCTCAGAGGTACAAACACACTTTCAACTTGTATTTGATATTTCAGTCATACAGGAATTTATGAGTCAAGAACTAGAAAAAGGTTTCAGATTTTTTTCTTTTTTTCCCACAAATCAGCAGCACTGTAAATCTGCAACAAAGATAATAAAATTCTTCACAAAAAATCATAAATCATCCTTCTCATATTTTGCAGCTGTTTGACATTGAAAAGCTGATATTGTTTTGTGAAAATTTTATGCTTTTAGCAATAAAAAATTTATTTGAGGCACCAAATAGCAGAAATGTTTAAAAAAATACAAACTGCACTTACATGTAGGACTGAGCAACTGTGGCTGAAATTAGAATTATAGATATTTTGTCTTACTATGATTATTCATCATGATGGATGACTTCATGTTTGAGAACTAAATATAATACTTAAATATCATTTTTTCATTAAATCCACACAAGTATTAAATGAAAAGTCTTAATATGACTGTTGGTCATGTTCAGATAATGTTGTAGACCATCTGTACAAGTGAGCATATGGACTTTAGATAGAGAGAGAGAGCTGATCTGGAGCAGATCAATATTATGGCCGCTATCTGTTACTTGCACAGCTTTAAACCCGAATATGGTTCAGTTGATGTTAACATTCATTTATCAGGTGTGTATGTGTCGCTTCTTCCTGTTTTTTCCATTGCACGTATCTCCCAGCATAGATTTGTTCTCGCTCCTCAGTTTAACAGCAGCTCATCAGGTGCAGCAGCACAACCTGCTACAGAGCTGCACCCATCATGCATTTAATCAATCATTTTGTTGTCCAGCGCCTAACATGTGCCATGTTTTTCCGTCAGCAGAATCATGAATAAAGATGAAATTAAATCTGCAAGCTCCCTCAAATCCCCTTCCATCGTATGCGTTCTGCGCCTTTTGCTTGAAGCGGGTTGTTTATGTGTTTGTTTCGGGTATTAATGATGCCGTGGGTTTAGTTCTCTTTTTTAAAATTTCCTCCAGGCTCCGAGGGTGGAAGCTCAGACGATCCTGGGCTCCCTCGTGTGTTTCCCAAACCTCTACCTCCAGATTCCTATACTGCACCGTGTGCCTGTCTCTGATGACATCAATGTGAGCAATGAGGATATCAAGGTAAACGCTCATGATGTGCAGTGATGGGAATATGGACACTTCATATAAAGAGCAGATGTTGTTTTAATTAGGATCAATCAGTTGTCTGCCGTGTAAATCATGACAAACTTATCCTAAACGTTATTAGATACAGCAGTGTGAACATCACACTGATTTAACATGACTACAACGCTGTGTGTTACAGCTAATGGCGTCTTATTGTTATAAAGATGAAGGAAGGAATGGCTTGGATTGTCACTGAGAACTGTTAACTGGTGTTGTCGTTTCTGTTCAGAATTACTTGGTCAACATCCTGCTGGAGACGGCAACGAAGGAGCACTATGAAGGGGCGAGGTACGATTAGTAATTCTTTTGTTGCACTGTCTGACATGATCGCGTTTTACACACGTTCCAAGAAAAGGTTTGGGAACCTGCTCGCCACTGTTTCCTAATACTGTTTCTATGTTGATCACTCCTCGATAAACACAGAATACATATTTTTTTAACAATCTTGTCCACCTGTGTCACGATTGTCGTGCTCTTGTAATCTTTGGATTACACCTGCCTCTCCTCCTCCTTCTCCTGCTCTATCATATTGTTGTTATTGTCATCATGACATGTTTTGAAATGCTTCCGCAGCCTTTTCCTGCTTTGTTCTTCCACTAAATTGTCATTGAGGCGTTGTTGACACCAGCCAATCATTTTTAAGAGGGGCAGACTAACTAACCACACTTTACCAGCCTCCTCTTTGGAGAAGCACCTCTACAGCCAACACTTCCAATCTCAAAACTCACTCAAGTAGCTTGTGGAGAACTCATTAGCATCGAGGTTCACTTCATTTTTCCAGGCTGCACTGTGAATGATTAGTGTTCAATAAAGACATAAACTTGGAGCAGTTTAGTTTGGTTGTACTTTGTTTGTCTACAAATCAGTGCAGACATGTAGTCATTCCAACATTTAGTATATCTTTGCAGCTGTACATTTCTGTATACGTAAGGAATTGAAGAGGCTAATGGTGGTGAAGCAGTGGCTACCCATCATTAAAATTTGATGCAACGCTTCTAAAGCCTGTTTGCAAAAAAAAAGTCCAAATGTTCATGGTTTTAATTATACAGTAGTTTATTTCTGAAAACATTTGATCCCATTCAGATCCTGCTCTACTTAAATCTGCACATTTTGTCCTCTGCTGCTGCCATTCAGGTGCATTGCTGTGTGCAGCCTGGGTCTGTGGGTGTGTGAGGAGCTAATGCAAAAGAACATCCACCCCCAGGTTAAAGATGCCATCAATGTTTTGGGAGTGACACTAAAGGTGAGTGAACCTCTGACCCGAGGACACTGCACTTGTGCATTTCCAGTTTCATTTACAAGAAACTACAGGTGCGCTTTTTTTGAAATGCTTGCGTCATGTGCTGAGAACGCAGATAAGCCCGCTGTCCTGAAATGAATGGGTGTTGGAAGCTGTTTTTTCTTTTGCCGTGCAAACCTTACATTGTTTATCTCAAACTAAAATGACAGTTGATTACATAAAAGGACTGCAGAGAAATTTTCAACACGGGCAAAAAGTGTGAGAATAAAATGTGACTCGTGGGTATATTCTGGAACAGGCCTTTTTTCTCCCTAAGTGAAGAGATGCAGAGAAGCTGTGGGTTTGTGGGCTTTTTTGGTTTAGTTTTTTTTTTTTTTTCTTCCATGGGAAAAGGGTTTGGGGCGGTGGCGTAATTTCCAGGCTGCTCACTCTCAGTAGATGTGGGCCAATTTAAGCAGCTACATCTCCCAGCTTCCTGCTCGAGCAAAGCCCCCACCCATCCCCTCGCCCCCTTCTCTAATGGAGCAGTAATCACTCCCCTGTACAACTTGACACACAGACTCAGCCAGCCCCAAAATAGAGGGTATAGGCTGGGTGGGGGATCTAGGGGGAAGAGTGGCACTGAGAGTCTCTTTTCTAAAAGCAGGTGCTGAACTCTCAGGGCCCCTTTTTGTGTTTGGCCATTTCTGCACTCCCCACATTGTCTGCCCTTGTTACATGTTGAGAGGCATTCAGCTGGAAGAAATAGGAAATTCTATTTCTCCACAAAGAATTTCAAATCACTGAAGAAATCCACATTTGAAAGAAAATTGTCAACAGCTCAATTCTTTCCTTCAATGAGTCTGGGGAAAATGAACCATGGTTTGAAGTGAAATGAAATTATGCTGATTATCTGCACAGTAAGTGCAAAACTAAATTTAAGGAAAATTACTCCAAATTTTGGCACAGTCAGTGTGTCCCCAAACTTTTTTTTCCCCTGTCTTTAATCAGCATTGTCCCTCTGCTGTTTTACAAATTAGGTGACACAAATGCAGCAAGAGATTTTGTTCCTGCGTTACTCTCTGGAAGCTCTGAAAGAGACATTTAAAAGCCTTAAAATCAGGGATTCTGCAGATAATTAATGTTCTGCCTTAAGATCACACATTACATTCAAAGTACTTCTGTAGTTCTAGTGTCTTTAAAAAAAACTGACCCATTTTTTTTTTTAAGTGTAAGGAGAGGCTCCACTGAGGTTTATGTATCTGCAAAATTTAAAGAGTATCATGATAAAACACGTTCTTTCCCTTCTTTTCCTACAGTGTTTAGATTGAAATTGAACTATTGGTTAGATTAAAAGTTCAAATGAAGATAAACATAAAAAATGGTTGTTTTTGGGGGTTTTTGAAGCATGACTCCCCAGGTTTTTGTCAAATCTGATAGCCGATGTCATACCAGAATGATTTGACCATGTTCCAAAAAGCTTCTTGTGATGACAGAGTTCAGCTGAGTCGAGGTCATTGAGGGTGGAAGAAAGTCTACGACAGTCTGCACTTCTCAGTCTTCTTTGGTCTTCAAGTAGTTCCTGCACAGCTCTGAGATGTGTTTGGACGGGAGTGTGAATCCTTGTCTGCAGAGATGCAAATCTGAGGGTGGAGCATGTCTCTGCAGAATCGAGAGGAGTTGATATTCCCATCACTCTTCTTTTTTTTTTCTCTCTCGTATCCTTCTGTTACTGCCATAGATTTCAGAGATGGATTCATCTGTATTCAAGTGTGAAATGCTGGTATGTCTTAGCCCAGCCTAAGCATTTGGCCTTGTTTCCCCTCCTGAAAAGCAGTTTACTGACCACTAACTTTGCTTTTTTTTTTTTTTTTTTTTAAGTGTTAAATTCTTTATTCAGCAGACTTTTTTTCTTCAGGTCTGCCTACCTGATCCCTTTTCTTTAAAGTGTTTCAGAGGTCTTACTGTGGGTACCGTCCTCTTACAAGTCTTCAGTGTATTTTACACTCTTTGACACTGAAACTTGTCTTACTTCTGATACCTTGATCACATCATATTATTTAACTCTGCTGGAAAGTTGAGGCACTTTAAGTAAGATTTTGTTGAATAAGCCTCTTGTGAATTGATCAAATCCACCTCTTAACATGGTCAGTGCCACAAAGCTCCTACAGCTCCACCTTAATGCTCCTACAGCTCCACCTTGATTAAAACAAAACATCTTAAATGTCTTCCTCCATTGTATATAAATTTTATATCCCTAAAATTACTGATTATCTTCAGTTTGACATGAAAACATGGCAGATATTCAACATTGTACCAGGGTCCCACTATACGCTTCTATTGCAAAATTATGTTTTTATATACACTTGTACATGTGTGAATACACACATCTGGCATTGTATTAGTTAACTCTTTCTAATACCAGGTTGGACCCTCTTTAACCTTGAGAACTGTTTTAATTCTGCAAGGCACAGATTCAAGGTGCAGGGAGCATTCCTCAGAGATTTTGGTCCATATCAACATGATAGCATCGCACAGCTGCTGCAAATGTGAATCTCCTGCTCCACCACATCCCAAAGGTGCTCAAGTGTGCTGAGATCTGGTGACTATGGAGGCCATTTGAGTGCAGTGAACTCATCGTCGTGTTCAGGAACTGTTTGTGCAACACACTGTGTCCCAAAGTTCAAATCAAAGGGGTGTGCGTGGCTAACAACAATAGTCAGTTGGTACTGAGGGGTCCAAAGTGTGCTAATAAAGTATCGCCCAACACCTGTGCACTACCAGCAGCAGCATGAACTTTTGATACAAGGCATAATGGATCTTTCATGTTGCCCACTCTAATTGTTAGCCAGCTATCCAAATGTGGCAGAAGAAACGGATATTCATCAGACCGCGCAATATTTTTACAATCTTTTATTGTACAATTTTGCTGAGTCTGTTCAAATTGTAGTCTGAGTTTCATGTTCTCAGCTGACACCTGGCGTGGTCTGCTGCTGTAGCCCGTCTGCTTCAAGGCTCGACACGTTGTGCATTCAGCTGCATTCAGCTCTTCTGCATATCTTGGTTTGAATGAGTGGTTACGTTAGTTACTGTTACTCTCATCAGCTCAGCCGTTGTACTCTGACCTCTGGCAGGAAGACGAGGCATTTTCTTTGAGAACTACTACACTATATTTTCTCTGTTCACTGTAAACTGTAGAGATGGTTTGTGGGAAAATCTCAGCAGATCAACAGTTTCTGAAACACTCCGACCAGCCCATCTGACACCAACAACCACCCCACGTTCAAAGTTACTTAAATCACCTTTCTCCTCCTTTCTAATGCTCATTTTGAACTTCAGCAGGTTTTCTTGATCATGTCCACATGCCTAAATGCATCAAGTTACAGTGGTCCCTCGCTATAACGCGGTTCACCTTTCGCGACTTCGCTGTTTCTGGGATTTTTTTGGTGCAATTTTGCAGCTTTTTTTTTTTCTTACAGCGCATTGTGTTCTGCCTCCTGATTGGCTGTAGACCATTGTCAATCAACCTCGTGCCATGTCTCCTGTACAGTACAGAATGTGTTCAGCTTGTCAAATTTACATAAATCTTTGATCGCTAGCAATGCGACTTTGAAGTGCTGCACTGTATGTTTGTAAGTTTTCTCCCCAACAAACACAACAATGCCGACGAAACGTTGTCACCTGCGGGTGTCTTTGGTTTCATTCTATGATACTGGACTTATTTTTCTACGAATGTTTGAACTTTGAGTGTTTAAACAAGAGAAAAGTGAAAATGTTCATGCCTGTCTGGGAAAAGTGTACAAAGTGTGTAGTGAGGGGGTTTACAGCCTTAACACATCCAATTGTAAAAAAAAAAAAAAAAAAAAAAAAATTAAGTTGGCTACTTCGCGGATTTCACCTATCGCGGGTTATTTTTGGAACGAAATTCCCGCGATAAACGAGGGACCAATGTACTGCCATGTGATTGGATGATTATATATTAAAAAAAAAACACCCATCTCGCCCCTGCGGGCGGTTTATCCTTCAAGCTCGGGTCCTCTACCAGAGGCCTGGGAGCTTGAGGGTCCTGCGCAGTATCTTAGCTGTTCCTAGGACTGCGCTCTTCTGGACAGAGATCTCCGATGTTGTTCCCGGGATCTGCTGGAGCCACTCGCCTAGCTTGGGAGTCACCGCACCTAGTGCTCCGATTACCACGGGGACCACAGTCACCTTCACCCTCCACATCCTCTCGAGCTCTTCTCTGAGCCCTTGGTATTTCTCCAGCTTCTCGTGTTCCTTCTTCCTGATATTGCTGTCATTCGGAACTGCTACATCGATCACTACGGCTGTCTTCTTCTGTTTGTCTACCACCACTATGTCCGGTTGGTTAGCCACCACCATTTTGTCCGTCTGTATCTGGAAGTCCCACAGGATCTTAGCTCGGTCATTCTCCACCACCCTTGGGGGCATCTCCCATTTTGACCTCGGGACTTCCAGGTTATACTCGGCACAGATGTTCCTGTACACTATGCCGGCCACTTGGTTATGGCGTTCCATGTATGCCTTGCCTGCTAGCATCTTGCACCCTGCTGTTATGTGCTGGATTGTCTCTGGAGCATCTTTACACAGCCTGCACCTGGGGTCTTGCCTGGTGTGATAGACCCCAGCCTCTATGGATCTTGTACTCAGAGCTTGTTCTTGTGCTGCCATGATTAGTGCCTCTGTGCTGTCTTTCAGTCCAGCTTTGTCCAGCCACTGGTAGGATTTCTGGATGTCAGCCACCTCCTCTATCTGCCGGTGGTACATACCGTGCAGGGCCCTGTCCTTCCATGATGGTTCCTCGTCTCCCTCCTCTTTCTTGGGTTTCTGCTGCCTGAGGTATTCACTGAGCACTCGGTCAGTTGGGGCCATCTTCCCAATGTATTCTTGGATGTTCGTTGTCTCATCCTGGACTGTGGTGCTGACACTCACCAGTCCCCGGCCCCCTTCCTTCCGCTTAGCGTACAGCCTCAGGGTGCTGGACTTGGGGTGAAACCCTCCATGCATGGTAAGGATCTTTCTTGTCTTTATGTCAGTGGCTTCTATCTCCTCCTTTGGCCAGCCTATTACCCCAGCAGGGTACCTGATCACGGGCAGGGCGTAGATGTTGATGGCCCGGATCTTGTTCTTACCGTTCAGCTGACTCCTCAGGACTTGCCTGACCCTCTGCAGGTACTTGGTGGTTGCAGCCTTTCTAGCGGCCTCTTCATGGTTCCCATTCGCCTGCGGGATCCCCAGGTACTTGTAACTGTCCTTTATGTCTGCAATGTTGCCTTCTGGTAGTTCAATCCCCTCAGTTCTGACTACCTTCCCTCTCTTCGTTACCATTCTACTACACTTCTCCAGTCCGAACGACATTCCAATATCATTGCTGTATAGCCTGGTAGTGTGGATCAGTGAATCGATGTCTCGTTCACTCTTGGCATACAGCTTGATGTCATCCATGTACAGGAGGTGGCTGACAACTGCTCCGTTCCGTAGTCGGTATCCGTAGCCAGTCTTGTTAATGATCTCACTGAGGGGGTTCAGGCCTATGCAGAACAGCAGTGGGGACAGAGCATCTCCTTGGTAGATCCCGCACTTGATGGTGACTTGTGCTATGGGCTTGGAGTTGGCCTCTAGTGTTGTACGCCATTGAGTTCCTGATGAAGGCTCTTAGGGTCCTGTTGATCTTGTACAATTCTAAGCATTCCAGGATCCAGCTGTGGGGCATTGAGTCATAGGCCTTCTTGTAATCAATCCAGGCAGTGCACAGGTTGGTCAGTCTGGGCTTGCAGTCTCGGCTGACTGTTCTGTCTACCAGTAGCTGGTGTTTTGCACCTCTGGTATTCTTGCCAATCCCTTTCTGTGCCCCACTCATGTATTGACCCATGTGCCTGTTCATCTTAGCCGATATGATGCCTGACAGGAGCTTCCATGTAGTACTGAGGCAGGTTATTGGTCGGTAGTTGGATGGCACCGGTCCCTTCTTGGGGTCCTTGGGGATCAGGACCGTTCGACCTTCGGTTAGCCATTCCGGGTGTCTCTCGTTAACTAGCAGCTGGTTCATTTGTGCTGCCAGACGCTCGTGGAGTGCAGTCAGCTTCTTCAGCCAGTAGGCGTGAACCATGTCGGGCCCTGGTGCTGTCCAACTCTTCATACTGGAGACCCTTTCTTGGATATCTGCCACTGTGATGGTTACTGGTCCCTGTTCAGGGAGGTCGCTATGGTCTGCCCTCAGATCCACTAGCCACTGAGCATTGCCGTTATGGGTTGCGTCCTTCTCCCATATGCTCTTCCAGTATTGCTCCGTCTCCAGCCTTGGTGGTGCTGTTCTCTTATTGTTCCCTTGCCACTGAGAGTACACCTTTGCTGGTTCTGTGGAGAACAGCTGGTTTATTCTCCTGCCTTCTATCTCTCTGGTGTACCTCCTCAAGCGGCTGGCCAAGGCTGTGAGTCTTTGCTTGGCAGTTTCCAAGGCCTCAGGTATGGACAGTTTGCTGTATTTCTTATGCACCTTCTTTGCCGCACCTTTCTGCAACTCCGTTAGTCGGCTAACCTCCCTCCGTGCTGCTTTGATCTTGCTCTCTAGCCTCCTTCTCCATGGAGGGTACTGCCCCTTGTGGCTGTTCAACTTGTAGCCAAGCATCTCACTGATCACTGCTGCCATATTGTAGATCAGTTTGTTAGTGTCGGTAATCGTGGTTGTAGGTGTCGTCCGTAGTGCTGCATTAACATCATCTAGCAGACCTTCTGAGGGTACTTCACGTAATCTTGGTAACCGGCTACTGGGGATCCAGGTTTCAAGCTTGGCCATGATCCTATTTCTCAGGTCAGTTCCTCTCGCACTCAACGATCCTTCTCCTATCGCACTTGGGGCTATGTACCCAATCTCGGGTGGGGGTGATGATATCTCCCCCCTGACCTGGCGTCCTGACTCCTCCTTGCCGTAGCATTTATGTTGTACCTCGTCAATCTCTAGCTGTGATAGCAGTCCCTTCTTTCGAATGTTGGAACACTGAGCTACTAGTTGTTTCGCCGTCATTGTGGATGTTGGGTATCGAAGAATCCATAGGTCCCTCATCCTATTCATGTAGCCCCTTCCGCCAGGGTTACTTGTGTAGTAGCATTCCAACAACGCCCTGTTTTCGTCTCTTGCCCACCGATGCCTTCTTGTTCCAGTAGCCCACTTGTCGTCAGGGTGCCCTGCTCCAAAGGCGTGTAGTCTAACCACTACGCTATCCAGCTGCATGTATGGATGTATGGAGGATGGATGGATGGATGGATGGATGGATGGTGCAGAATTATTAGGCAAGAAAAAACTTATTAATATCAAAGCTGAATGTTTTTGGAAGTAGTTTTTAGTTTGTTTTTAGTTTTAGCTATTTTAGGGGGATATCTGTGTGTGCAGGTGATTATTACTGTGCATAATTATTAGGCAACTTAACAAAAAACAAATATACCCATTTCAATTATTTATTTTTACCAGTGAAACCAATATAACATCTCCACATTCACAAATATACATTTCTGACATTCAAAAACAAAACAAAAACAAATCAGCGACCAATATAGCCACCTTTCTTTGCAAGGACACTCAAAAGCCTGCCATCCATGGATTCAGTCAGTGTTTTGATCTGTTCACCATCAACATTGCGTGCAGCAGCAACCACAGCCTCCCAGACACTGATCAGAGAGGTGTACTGTTTTTCCTCCTTGTAAATCTCACATTTGATGATGGACCACAGGCTCCCAATGGGGTTCAGATCAGGTGAACAAGGAGGCCATGTCATTAGTTTTCTTCTTTTACATCCT
The DNA here is from genome assembly GCF_051167445.1 of Perissodus microlepis. NCBI lineage: Eukaryota > Metazoa > Chordata > Actinopteri > Cichliformes > Cichlidae > Perissodus > Perissodus microlepis. The sequence goes on from NC_140479.1 coordinate 9,617,507, forward strand.
TTCTTGCCAGCCACGCTGTGGAGTACTTGGACGCGTGTGATGGAGCATTGTCCTGCATGAAAATCATGTTTTTCTTGAAGGATGCAGACTTCTTCCTGTACCACTGCTTGAAGAAGGTGTCTTCCAGAAACTGGCAGTAGGACTGGGAGTTGAGCTTGACTCCATCCTCAACCCGAAAAGGCCCCACAAGCTCATCTTTGATGATACCAGCCCAAACCAGTACTCCACCTCCACCTTGCTGGCGTCTGAGTCGGACTGGAGCTCTCTGCCCTTTACCAATCCAGCCACGGGCCCATCCATCTGGCCCATCAAGACTCACTCTCATTTCATCAGTCCATAAAACCTTAGAAAAATCAGTCTTGAGATATTTCTTGGCCCAGTCTTGACGTTTCAGCTTGTGTGTCTTGTTCAGTGGTGGTCGTCTTTCAGCCTTTCTTACCTTGGCCATGTCTCTGAGTATTGCACACCTTGTGCTTTTGGGCACTCCAGTGATGTTGCAGCTCTGAAATATGGCCAAACTGGTGGCAAGTGGCATCTTGGCAGCTGCACGCTTGACTTTTGTCAGTTCATGGGCAGTTATTTTGCGCCTTGGTTTTTCCACACGCTTCTTGCGACCCTGTTGACTATTTTGAATGAAACGCTTGATTGTTCAATGATCACGCTTCAGAAGCTTTGCAATTTTGAGACTGCTGCATCCCTCTGCAAGATATCTCACTATTTTTGACTTTTCTGAGCCTGTCAAGTCCTTCTTTTGACCCATTTTGCCAAAGGAAAGGAAGTTGCCTAATAATTATGCACACCTGATATAGGGTGTTGATGTCATTAGACCACACCCCTTCTCATTACAGCGATGCACATCACCTAATATGCTTAATTGGTAGTAGGCTTTCGAGCCTATACAGCTTGGAGTAAGACAACATGCATGAAGAGGATGATGTGGACAAAATACTCATTTGCCTAATAATTCTGCACTCCCTGTATATGTATGTGTATATGTGTGTGTGTGTGTGTATGTGTATATATATATATATGTGTGTGTATGTGTGTATATATATATATATATGTGTATATGTGTATATATATATATATATATATATGTGTATATGTGTATATATATATATGTGTGTATATGTGTGTGTGTATATATATATATATATATATATATATATATATATATATGTATATATATATATGTATATATATATATGTATATATATATATGTATATATATATATATGTATATATATATATGTATATGTATATATATGTATATGTATATATATGTATATGTATATATATATATATATGTATATATATATATATATGTATATATATATATATATATATGTATATATATATATGTATATGTATATATATATGTGTATGTATATGTGTATGTATATGTATATGTGTATATATATGTATATGTGTATATATATGTATATATGTGTGTTTTTTTTTTTTTTTTTAACTGACAGTGCAGTTCCTCTTCACTTTTAAATTCTTGTTTGTTTTTTCTTTTTGTTTTTAAAGTTTGGGAACAAAGCAGTGGCGCAGGTAGCCTGTGACGTCTTTCAGCTGCTCATCTCTCACTGGGAGCATCTCCAGAGGTTGGAGCCCACATTCCCAAAGAAAATTATTGAGGTAAAACACACACAAACGTCTGGTTTGCTATCCTCGTGGGAACATCCCATTGACATAATGCTTTATCTAGCTGCTTACCCTAACCATCAGAAATGAATGCCTAAACCTAACCATAACCCAATGGTAATGTAAAAATGCCTTCAAACGTATGGGGACCATGATTTTGGTCCCCAGAAGTTTAGTAAACTTCCAATTTTTGGTCCCCACTAAGATATGAATACACACACACACACACACACACACACACACACACACACACACACACACACACACACACACACACACATTGATGTAACCCATGTAAATGTGTTTCACATCCAATAAGAGAAATTCCTTTGAAATAGCTTTTAGCATTTAAATGCAAACATTACACAAATTGTCGCTCGCTCATGTGCACAGTCCTCATCCTGTGGTTTCGTCTCCGTTTTAGCAATCAGCCCTGACTCAGATGATGAATGGGAGTGTGTCATCCAATTATCTTTCTCCTTGTTTTGTCCCAATACAGATCTTTGTGGCCACAATAGCCTTTTTGTTGCCGAGCGCAGAGCACTCAACGGTGGAAGCGGACAAAAAGGTACATGTTGGAAAGGATGGGACATGAAATGGCTGAGATCTAAAGGCTCTTGATCTATCATGTTGGAATGGTGCATTTGCAGAGGAATGTTTCTACTGAAATGATTTGTTTTCTCTTCGACCTCGTTCTCCACTGCGTCTTTGATGCTCCCACCTGTTACCCGCTGCCACTCTTTTTTTTTTTTTTTTTTTTTTGTGTGACTGAAATAAATTAGGAACTTCTCTCTCATTTCTCACACTGTAGTTGATGGTATCGCTTCTGCTTTGCCTGTTGGACTGGTGCATGGCTGTTCCCTTGAGTCTGGTGCTTGAGCCTATCACCATGCCTTCACTGGAGGACCACACGGCCCACAAGGCCCCGCTGCTGGACTACATCTACAGGGTGGGTGTCATCAGTGGCAGCCTGGAATAGAGCCACCTTTTACCGATTCATATTCATAGTCTTCTGAACCACACGCAGCTTTTGCAAACAGACACAGCAACTTAAGCTTTGACATCTCCACCCCCACCCCGCCACATGGGCTTGCCACTTTAATTAGACTCACCTCTACCATGACCTTTTGACTATGCATCATTTAAAATTATTGTAGCACAAAGGCGTAGAAGTGTCCACAGCAGCTTACACTCGTGACCAGTGTTGGGTAAGTTACTTTAAATTAGTAACTTAGTTACATTACTAGTTACTTCTATCAAAAGTAACTCAGTTACTTCAAGTTACTCGTTACTTTCAGAGTAACTAGTTACTAGGGAAAGTAACTTTGGTTTTACTCAGAATTCTCTTGTTAATGTGTTGCTTCCGTAACTGGATACCCAGCAAGATTGCCAGTCTTCTAGCTTGCTTACTTGCCACAAGTGCACTGTGCCACCTACCAAAGGAAAGGAAAAAATAATGTGCACATTTCCACGAGAGAAATCCCACGCCTGATTCTATCCTAGCCTGCTTTTTACATCCAACACAAAAACTGCAGTCGTGGTGCTTTCGATTGTACTCAGAACTCGGAAATTCTGCCTTCTGAATAGGAAGATGTAGGTAACACCAGACTGCAGATGAGCTGCATACAGAGCTGGACTGGGACAAAAAAATCGTCCCGGGCATTTTGACTAGAGACCGGCCCACCATTATAGGAAAAATCATAAAGCCTTTGAATGAAAATAAACACTGTTGTGACAGTGATGTACACTGTTCTGATGGTATATATGTATCAATCTATCAATTGTTTGTTGTAACACTCAGATAATTATTTTTTTAAAAAGTGAGACATTTTAAATGAGAATAAGAAAGTATTTCCTTGTGCCCCCCTTTCCCTTTTAATGCCCTACATGGACCCCTGGCAACACTTTGCTAGACCCGCCCCTGCACAGTTACCAGCTGTCAGCTACTTAGAAAAGGATCCTGGTGTTATTTGTCTCTCAGAAACGGTTCATAACTTCCCTTCAACTCATTCATGTTAACTAAAAGATAAACTGGTTTCTCCATCACAGCTCTGATGATTCAGTAAGGACATCTCCTGGTTTCATCTTCATGTTTCCCTCTCACCACATAACCAAACCGATATCATGACCAGCAGCTTTACAGCTGTGGCTCCAGCCAACATCAGCTGATACTAGAAATTAATATTAAATAAATTCTAACAACAGCTGATCAAGCTTAAACGTGCTGCTGTTGTTTACCGCGACATCCGCTGGTTTCCTCTTTCTGGCGCAAAGTGGGCGATAAATAAACAAGAGAGAAAAGCCGATCAGCTGATCATTGATCAGTTTCATGATTGAAGTTGAATCATGAGAGGGAGGGTGAGAGGATGAGAGAAGAAGAGGCAGCCGTGCAGCAAAGACAGAATAACTCCAGCTTTGTGTCTTTTTCATTGTAGCTGAAGTCCGGGACAAACTGTTCCTTTTCACCTCAATACGAAACCCGTAATATTTTCTCTGAATACCAGACGATTCTGTTTTTTACGGGACAGTTGGCAACTCTAATAATTAACCGTATGAACAAAATAAAGTTCAACATCAGTAACATAGCACCCACCCAGCTGTATAGAAACTCCGTCATGCTAGCTAGCACGCAGTACGAAAAAGTCAGCATAACGAAAATAAACTCCACCTAAACTTGGTTCATATCTGACCCAGATGGACTGCAGGTTATAACTTCTTACCTGAAGTTCAGTTCACCTGATACTCGGACCAGCGGCCGCTTCGGGTCTCTCCTCTTGCCTCCCTTTTCCTTCATCCACCTGCTGGCCTCCACCACTTGCTAATGTTATTGAATCTGTGGAAGCTCCGCGATAGCCACCACACGAAGTAACAAATAACGAGCCTATCTAAATCCCAGTAACGAGTAACGCGTTCCCGGTTTTGGCATAATAACTAGTTACCGTGCTCGTTACCACAATAATAACGTAGTTACTGTAACGCGTTACTTAATAACGCGTTAGTCCCAACACTGCTCGTGACTGGCATTTAGCATATGTACGAAACCCTGACAAGTTAGGAAACTTCAGGAGTGTTTGTTTCAAGCATGCAAAATATTCCGTATTGGATCTGCTCCTCTGTTTTTATCCCTCAAACTCTTTATTTTATGGTCTGACCCTGAGGATGAGGGCCAAGCTTCGGGCCCAAATGAATGAGGTATTATTCATTCCCTCCTGTCTGGGCAGATGCGGTCAACGGCAGATCTTTGTAAGGATGTCACCCCTGATAAGAAATGGTCCAATTATTCAAACGGGACCCTTTGTCCACTTGATAAGCTCAGGCTATAAATGCTTGTCCTGGAGATTTGAATGGAATATGTCTTAATATGAGAGAGACTGCAGCTGCTATGAAAGCAAAGACAATTAAGCATGATTGGTTGTCTATCAGTGCACAAAAAGCACAGTCCCTCCGGCTTTCATTCAAGGTGATGATGATATTAATGTGATATCAACACTGAAATCTATATGTTTCCACTGTCACATTGGCTGCTAATTATTCTGTATACCAGGCAGAGAATAGAAAACATCTTCCCTTTATTCCATCACTACCCACGTTCCCTGACAGGTTGTTTCATGCCTCATTTTACTTTAATTACAAATTTATATTTAACGCTCAAGCGCCCAAGCTATTTTAGTGACCACAATTTTTTTTTTTTTCCCCCATTCTGGCTCCATTTTCTGTTTAGATTTTCTAAAATATTCGAATCAATTTAATTATATCGTTTTTATTCAGACATCGGTTAGCAGTGATTCGCTGGAAAGTGTTGCAATGTAGTGATTAGAAGTGGAAAATTAATATAACTGTACAAAAAAAGACATATTTCCACTGTCTTTGTCACAACAGCAGAGCAAAAACTGCTAAAAGTTATAGAAAAATTTCTTATGACTGAAAGCATCACAGCTACACATTAAAAAATACGACTGGGGTCATAAATGACTCCACTTGGGCACCTAACAATGTGTCCTTTGCCGACCAATCAAATGCAAGCAGAGACCATGTTTACAGCTAATGAATGGCTTCCATGCTTCCTGGGATGCAGACAAAAGTGAAAAAAGTTGGTACGGTTGACTAACGGCGAGCACATAGCTGTAAAAAGCAACATTGCACTAGACCATGTCGGTTCACTGGAGATCTGCTCAGGCTTCTCCATCTGCTCCCTCTGCCTGCCTCAGCAGCCAGCTGCACCGCGTGCGTGTGCGTGCGTGTGTGCGCGTGTGCGTGCGTGCAAGAGAGACGGCAAAGATAGGTACATCTGTGTTTTATTATTTGATTTATTTGTGTACATAGTGTGCTCACATCTCCATACACCATGTGCCCTTCTAACTACTGTGTTACCTTCCAGTAACTGTTGCTATGCGAATTGCAGTCAATTTGTTGTCAAGCACAGTCGTGGGGTTTCTCCCCCCCCCTTTCTACATCTCCACAGAGGAAGTTCTTTGGGGCTTTGGTGTAGCAGCTGTTTGGTTCACATCTTTTCAGCATCAAGCCTCAAATCTCTCCCCCTACGCACCCAGAGGTCTGCTTGATGGAATCATCCACATACTGTCTACATTGCCCCACACAATACTGTTTCACATGGCAGGGCCAGCGTCTCACAGCCAAGTGTGTGTGCGCTGAATGGGATTAGCCTTTGCATGGCTTTACCCAAGTTGCTCCACTCTGAATAAGAGGCGCCCTCCTCTACATACATTAGGCATATGTTCTACCCCCTTACCTTTGCTCAGATTATACACTATACAGGTGTGTTTGTCTGTGTACTCAGATATGTATATGTGGCTAAGCATGCGTGTTTGTGGTGGGAGCTGAGCACAAGGATAAAGTCTTAATTAAATCAAACAGTGTAAACCTGTTCAGTGGCTGTAATCAACTGCCCCAGTGCGCCTTATCTAGCACTGCCAACGGATGCTCTGCCATCTGTTATGTAGATCGATACACTCACACATCACAGAAGAAATGGATTAGTGGCTATAAAGACCCTCTTTTCTTCCCTTTTCTCCCTCTCTCCCCCTTTTTGCCTTATGATGTAAATGGACCATATATTCCCCATTCACGTTCTCCTGCGTCGTGCACAGTCACGACAGACATGACAGACATCGCTGCATATTTTCTTACCAGACTTCAACCTTCTAGTACTATGAGTGAGTGGGGGGAAGGGTAAACATACATCGAATATCAATATTTAATAAAATGAATTAAAATCTGGGAATACTGTAAACAAGGTGGCTTGTCTTATTCACCGCCATCCTCAGATAACCTTAGCTAAGCAAACTTTTAATTAAATTGGTTCAACTGAAAAACGTGCAACACTAGACACACTTCAGCGGGATTTAAGGTCCAGCAGGGGAAGCGTGTTCGCTGTCCGCTCCAGTCTGGGGACTGCCTGCAGAGAGCTCTGATGTCAAATGGAGGCAGTGTACAAAGTTTAGGGTACAGCCGGTCTGTCGGCCACTCTTACTTGTACTGCTGATGGTCCACTAGGCAGCTGCAGAGGAGAGCAAAGTTAAAACATGCAAAGAGCTGAAGTAAATCCAAGTGTTAAAAACAAGAGTCTCTACTGCAGCCACTGTCTGTGCTCCCATTTCCAGGAGCTCTGCTGTCATTCTCCTCTCTATTCCAGCCCACTTGTCAACATTAAAAAGACACTTTCGTCAGCGGTGCTCAGTCAGGATCTTTGAGGACTGCACAGGAGCACATGTTGCATTTCCCTCTTCGAACTCAAATGTGTAGATGGACACATTAGCAGGACCATAAATTATGCTTTATCTTGACAAAGTTGTCTCCAAATTCAAAGCACGCTAATGGCTCAGTCACACGAGTGAAAGTAGGACAGCGACCTCCTATTTCAGCAACCAGTTGCAGTTTGTGGTGACTAAATGGTTGCCTGGAGTGAGGTTGGTGTTGCTCACTCACTCGCAAGTCATAGGAGGCAACCTTGCTGCAAACAGTTGCAGTCTGATTTAGACTGACCCCAATCACTACCATAAATCACTACACTGTTTATGTAGACAGATTGCTGACATGTTGCCATCAGTATGAATCAAAGGAGCTTGCAAAGAAAAGCGTCTGGACTTCTTTAAGTTACTTGAAGACGTAGATGACATAGATGGCTTCTTTCAAAGAAAAGAAGCCATCTATGTCCACTGTGAGCGACCATCTTTGAACAGAGGCGGGGGTTTACGACACCAACTCTCTGCCATCTATAATCCAGTTTTGAGATCCCTTCCCAGACGCCTTAACGCCCACTCACATCCTGGGCCATCTGACCTCAGGAATTCGCATGATAAGGTGGGGCCAGGTTTCACAATGAACACACCCGAAACTCTGGCTGATTGGGACCCACACCCAGTTTCACACCTTGGCTCAGGCGATTAGAGGATCATCAGGGGGTCCTTTTGTCCCTCTGTGGGGGGATACTCCCACTAGGTTTATATCTGGGACTCTCCACCATTTGACCTTAGAACTGAAGAAGCTTCTCGGATGAGAGGTGAAACGTCTTCAAGTAACTTAAAGAAGTCCAGACGCTTTTCTTTGCAAGCTCCTTTGACTACGATGACCTGGATGACTGAGAACCTTCACAGACATCAGTATGAATGAGTCAATGAGCAAAACTTAAGGAGTCTTAACTCAACTGGCTGCCAGCTGCCTGTAATCTGGTTATACTGGAGCAGGAAGGTTGCTGAGCACAAATGTAATAGTTAAATATCAATTTATGTTAAATGAGAACTTCTGTCTACGTAGATGGCAATAAATGTGATTTTCAGCAATTTAATTGCTGAATTCTAAGAAATATAAAACGGTTGGCATGTAGTTGCCGACTGCAGTCTCTTATCTTATCTGATTAAAGAAGTATTGACAAAGTTTGACTTTGAGGACATAATTTGCAGTTTGAAAAAGGTGACAGATTCCAGTAATGTTGTGAGTTAAGTGTAGTAATATTATGGTATTGCGGGGTGTTTGGGGTGTCTCTAAAAAGTACTGTAGCAAAACAACCCATGCATGCCAAATAATCACTACATTTTTGCTCTTCCGCTCTCGTTCCTCAGGTGCTGCACTGCTGTGTGGCGGGGTCCAACCTGCACACCCAGCAGAGCCACTATCTGCTCACCCTGTCTGACTTGTCCAGTGACTATGACCTCATGCTGGGTCAGGTTAAGCGTTGCGAGCCACCCCCGTCACAGACACCCACCATGGACTTAGGCAACCTACTCACTGTGGCTGAGGGTAAGAGCGGGAAAATGTCATTTCCTAAATCTGAATCTGTTTTGAGAAAGATCGCACTGCATAAAAAGGTTATTAAGTGTTAATTGTTATATAGTATATGTTAGTATGTACATAGGTTTACATAGGAGGGTTAAAAGCCAGTTAGTACTTGATGCCAGCTGCTGCGTCGTGATGTTTTGGATACTGCTGCCAGCTCTATATTTTATAGTTCCTATATTATAGCTCCCAGAATATGGAGCCAAACTCTCTACCCTGTCTGCCCCCACCCTCCCACCCCCACAAAAAATCATCCAAAACAGGTTACAGGTAAAAGCAAACTCTAAGTAGGCCATCCATTTGGAGCCTCTCCATTAAATGTCAATATCTTATTAAAAGTATAAAAAGGAAATCAACCATCACAGGGAGTGGAATGTTCGCATTAGTACTTAGCCCTAAGAGAAGACCCATTATGGGGTTTAGATTAAAAAAAAAAAATCTTTTTTGTGACCTTGTGATTCCATTAGGCAACATATTCCTCTTTCTCTCTCGCGTCCTCAACTTCTAAAAAGTCCTCAAAGCCCAAATACACAATGTGAATGTCTACTGAAACAATGTAAGAAATTCAAACAGAAGCTTTTGTCTTGAAAATTTCATCACACCCCTGCTTTTTTTTTCCATTCTTTTTTTTTTTTTTTTTTTTGGTGCACAGCTGCACAGAGTCTTGGTTGAAATAACAAAACACTATCAAAAGGGCAAACCAAAGAGTGCCGGCCTAGTTATATTCATGCCCTCACCTCATATTGATCAAGTCACATCAAAGGGCCAGTGCATCTCTAATGCAGCTTGGCCTGCTTTCTAAAGAGCTTTCTCCACTTTGATGGGGGATGATGGTATTGATAGCACTGTCACAATGCAAGAGTGCATCTTCTTGTTTTTCCCACATCCCTGCAGAATAAAGCACAGCATGCCTTTCACTTGGGAGTAAAAACCTGTACATTTACATAAATGCAATCTGCAAAGTACAATTCTATTCAGCAGCCTGCAAAGATGGTGGTTCTCATTAGCACTTGGTCAGTCTCAGTGGTTGTCCATTGTAAGAAGACTCAATGGGCTTTTCAAAGTTGTCTCTTATGATTAGATGCTACCTACTTAGAGGTGTGCTAGCTAAGCTATTGTGAGAAATGAATAAAGTAGCCCTATTAGTAATCATGAATCAGATTTGGGTTTGTGTAAAAGGAGCTAATAAAGAGTGTAACATGTCGACACACAAATGTGGAGCTTTTTAAATATTGTTAAAGTCTACATTGAACATATTATAAAAGACAGCCCTGAGTGCAGCCGCATTCTAAACCCATTGGTCATTTTTACTATTGATCATGTGTTACACTTTCTTGCTTGTATTTTTTATTTTTTTTTATCCTCCCATCCTTTTTCTCCCACCAGAAAAGCGTCGCCGCAACATGGAGCTGATCCCGCTGACGGCACGGATGGTCATGACACACCTTGTGAACCATTTGGGCCATCATCCCCTGAGCGGCGGCCCCGCTCTCCTCCACAGCCTCGTGAGCGAAAATCATGACAACCCATACGTGGAGTCATCCGAGCTGTCCTCCGAGGTCTTCAAAAGCCCCAATCTGCAGCTTTTTGTCTTCAACGACAGCACGCTGGTGTCCTACCTGCAGATCCCTGCCGAGACTCCCACCGTCGGACAGCCCCTGCACACTTCCTCCCAAGTGCGCGTCATTGTCCGGGACATCTCGGGCAAGTACTCGTGGGATGGTGCCATCCTCTACTGCACCGCACATGAAGACTTTGATGTGGGAGCCTTTAAACCAGTTGACCCTTCCCTTTCTGCAGCCACTGCAGTCAACCACAGCAGAAACCCGCCCCCCTCCCCAGTAGCAGGACCGCACAAGCGTCATTGCTCAGGCTCCGATTGCCTCTCAAACTCTTGCGAGGAGGATGAGTTTGATGTTCTCGATAAGCTTTTGGAGGACCTCGGACACAGCAGCCCAGAATGTCTTCCCCAGCCAAGACTTAAGCTTAACCAGCCGGCCGCGTCACCACACGGAATGAACCTAGAGCAAGAGAACGCCATCCTGGAAGCCATTCATCGTCAGACTCAGCAGGAGGAGGAGCAAGTGAGGAGGTGGGAGGCTGATGTAAGCTTTCGGGCTGACTGCCAGAGCGAACCGTCCCACCAGGAACCAAAAGCTCCTTTTTACTTCTGCCGGCTGCTGCTTAATGATCTTGGGATGAACTCTTGGGATCGCAGGTATTACAGACAGACTGAAAATAACCTGCTCTTTACTGACAGAAACAAATAGAGGAAAGTGGGGTTTTAAGAGAAGTCAGACAAGGGTCTGTTACTTATTGGTCACTAGTCTAAAAAAAACACATTAAATCCAGGCAATCAGAGAGAAAGAACAAGACACATCCTCTTGTTAAGTCTGACACCAAGTCACTTTCTTCATCTTCAAAGTAACTCAGCTGTTGGCTTGTTACTCAAAGAGAGAGAGGATGAATTTAAAGGCACATTGGAGTCCGCAGTGTCTTAATCTCCTCTCCACAGGATAAGAGTGCCCAGCTGTTTTCACTAAGGTCTAGCTTGCAGAGCCTCATCTTTGCTGTTCTGCCCCGTAAATTAAAAGCTTACACCTCTTAATGGTGATGGTGTAACGTGCACACAACAAGAGGAGATTGTGGCTTGCACCTGTGCCTGGTTTTTTTTTTTTTTTTTGGTCCTTGGTCATCAGATCTGCAAAACAAAACTTTGGTTTAACACTTATTTTCTTTGTGATGATTTAAGCCGCTGATGGCAGTTTTAGTTTCAGATTAAAATCCTCATGTCTAATCTAATCAAGACTTGTTGTTGTTCAACAGGAAAAGCTTCCATTTGCTGAAGAAAAACTCTAAACTGTTACGGGAACTGAAGAACTTGGACTCCAGGCAGTGGTAAAGTTCACTTGGGAGTTTTGTATCATCTTGTGATGATTTGTGTGAGATAAGCAGTGTTGTCTGTAATGTATTGTGTTTTCCTGATCGCTCATAAACATGTTTCTGAATGAGTAAAATTAACTCTTTGCATGTCCTGCGAGCGGTCCAGTTTTTCAAGACGGCAGTGCTCCCTTCCTCCCTTCCTCCTCCATGAATTTCCTAATCTGTGCCAACTCCTGCTGAGCACAGCCCTGGAAGTCTCCCTCCATCACTCTCTCCATCCTGTTCTTATCGTTCTTACTAGACTCTCGTAGTCCAATCAATTAGTGCTCTACACATTGCTAATGACAGGAGGTTATAAAATAATGCCCTCAGAAGTGGACAATAACAACCTGTGCGCAATCATGCAAAGTCTCCTAAATGTACTCCAGCACAATGTACTGCCATGGCAACAGGGAAAGTAGGATGGGGGGGCTTTGCTGCCATTGTTCTTTTTTTTTTTTTTTTTTTTTTTTAAACATGATGTTAAAGCTGATGGAGAGATAGCAGACGGGTTTTTGGAGATAAACATTTTTTTTCCCCTCTGTCCTTGAGATTTTTATTCAGCAATTCAATTACACAATTTACCTTGATTAGCGAGGTGTAGTCCAAGCATTTCATCCAGAGTAGCTCAAGTAGTTAAAGGCTTTTTTTTTTCCATTTATTTTTTTATTAAGGTTTCAAAAGCAGGCATTCACAGTATGTACATCATGTAAGCATACTTCTTGCTTATATTATCTGCCTTAGATACCAAAATAGTATTTTAATTTACATCCGAGTCGTAAAGAGAGAATACTTACAACTATATACAATCACATAATCCGAAATAAGAAAACAAACAAAACCAACAAACCTACAAACAAAACAACAAAACAAAACAAAACAAAAAAAAAACCCGAATGTGTTGGTAGGGGGTGATCCTATGAATATATATTCTCATACATCACAGTTATTGGTTTGTAAAAATAAAATCTGGCCTGTGAGGCGTGATATATTTGACCCAGTTTTCCCAGTATGATGTAAATTTCTCCAGCTTGTGGTTAACAGAAGCTGTTATCTTTTCCATGTTATAGATTTCCATTGTGATTTCCATCCATGTACTTATGTTTGGGCTCTCCAGGGATAACCATTTTCTGGTGATACTCTTTTTACAGGCCACCAGTAGAATATTTACTAAACATTTATCATATTTAGGCCATTCCTGAGGTATATATCCAAAGAACATAGTCTTACTCTCGAGGGGTATTTCGCATTTAAAGATATCCTGTAAGGCATTATGTATTTCTCTCCAATAATCCCTCAAGATAGAGCAGTCCCAAAAAATGTGGTAGTGATTTGCACTTTGATTTCCACAGTTCCTCCAACAAGCAGGGGAGTTATCATCATAGTGAGACTTCTGAGAGGGTGTTATAAAATATCTAATTAGGCACTTCCAGCCAAATTCCCTCCACTTTTGTGAGCTGGTACACATCCACTGATACCTCCATATTGCCGTCCATTCTTCCTCTAATATTTTTATCCCTCCTTCCTTCTCCCATTTTGTTCTAATATATGAGGTCGAATGTGGTTTCAAATCCATTAGACCCTTATACAGGGAGTGCAGAATTATTAGGCAAATGAGTATTTTGTTCACTTCATCCTCTTCATGCATGTTGTCTTACTCCAAGCTGTATAGGCTCGAAAGCCTACTACCAATTAAGCATATTAGGTGATGTGCATCTCTGTAATGAGAAGGGGTGTGGTCTAATGACATCAACACCCTATATCAGGTGTGCATAATTATTAGGCAACGTCCTTTCCTTTGGCAAAATGGGTCAAAAGAAGGACTTGACGGGCTCAGAAAAGTCAAAAATAGTGAGATATCTTGCAGAGGGATGCAGCAGTCTCAAAATTGCAAAGCTTCTGAAGCGTGATCATCGAACAATCAAGCGTTTCATTCAAAATAGTCAAGAGGGTCGCAAGAAGCGTGTGGAAAAACCAAGGCGCAAAATAACTGCCCATGAACTGACAAAAGTCAAGCGTGCAGCTGCCAAGATGCCACTTGCCACCAGTTTGGCCATATTTCAGAGCTGCAACATCACTGGAGTGCCCAAAAGCACAAGGTGTGCAATACTCAGAGACATGGCCAAGGTAAGAAAGGCTGAAAGACGACCACCACTGAACAAGACACACAAGCTGAAACATCAAGACTGGGCCAAGAAATATCTCAAGACTGTTTTTTCTAAGGTTTTATGGACTGATGAAATGAGAGTGAGTCTTGATGGGCCAGATGGATGGGCCCGTGGCTGGATTGGTAAAGGGCAGAGAGCTCCAGTCCGACTCAGACGCCAGCAAGGTGGAGGTGGAGTACTGGTTTGGGCTGGTATCATCAAAGATGAGCTTGTGGGGCCTTTTCGGGTTGAGGATGGAGTCAAGCTCAACTCCCAGTCCTACTGCCAGTTTCTGGAAGACACCTTCTTCAAGCAGTGGTACAGGAAGAAGTCTGCATCCTTCAAGAAAAACATGATTTTCATGCAGGACAATGCTCCATCACACGCGTCCAAGTACTCCACAGCGTGGCTGGCAAGAAAGGGTATAAAAGAAGAAAAACTAATGACATGGCCTCCTTGTTCACCTGATCTGAACCCCATTGAGAACCTGTGGTCCATCATCAAATGTGAGATTTACAAGGAGGGAAAACGGTACACCTCTCTGAACAGTGTCTGGGAGGCTGTGGTTGCTGCTGCACGCAATGTTGATGGTGAACAGATCAAAACACTGACAGAATCCATGGATGGCAGGCTTTTGAGTGTCCTTGCAAAGAAAGGTGGCTATATTGGTCGCTGATTTGTTTTTGTTTTGTTTTTGAATGTCAGAAATGTATATTTGTGAATGTGGAGATGTTATATTGGTTTCACTGGTAAAAATAAATAATTGAAATGGGTATATATTTGTTTTTTGTTAAGTTGCCTAATAATTATGCACAGTAATAGTCACCTGCACACACAGATATCCCCCTAAAATAGCTAAAACTAAAAACAAACTAAAAACTACTTCCAAAAACATTCAGCTTTGCTATTAATGAGTTTTTTGGGTTCATTGAGAACATGGTTGTTGTTCAATAATAAAATTATTCCTCAAAAATACAACTTGCCTAATAATTCTGCACTCCCTGTACAGACATGATACAATTCTATCAATAGTTTCTGAGTTATAGCTTTTTATAAACAATTCCATCAAGCGTGTGTTTGTCATTGTTACATTTCTCATCTTCGTGTCAGCATAGTGCCTTAACTGCAAATATCAATAGAAGTCTTGTTTTTCTAATGAAAATGTCTTTCTAAGCGTGTCAAAGCTGAACAATTTTCCATCTTTCATTATACTACACAGGGCTGTTATGCCCTTACCTGTCCAGTCCTTGAATCTAGAATCCAATTCATTAGGCTTGAACTCTGAGTCGTAAGCACACCATTTAAGAACTGTAATATTGGTCTCGAGTTTATGTTCCTTTATAATAGTCAAAGGAGCTTGCAAATAGTTTATTATACTTTTTTACTTTACTATTATACTTTATAATAGTTTTCCATGTTTTAAGGGTCCTTTTCACCCACAGGTTATCAATGTTTTTTATATAGGTTTGTAGATTATTGTCAGCTAGAGTTGCCTGAATAGGAATAGACAGCATTTGTTCCTCAATGGTTTTCCATTGGGCAGTGTATGATGGGTTACACCAAGTTAAAGGTTAAAGGCTTTTCAAGTTGTGTTACAACTGTTAGTGTAGCTGCTGTTCTTTTAATGCTGGCTGCTTTTTATTTTTTGTTGTTGTTCTGTAGCCGAGAGACGCACAAGATTGCTGTGTTCTACATTGGAGAAGGCCAAGAAGACAAGTGCTCTATTTTGTCTAACAGCGCAGGAAGCCAGGACTATGAAGACTTTGTATCTGGACTGGGATGGGAGGTGCAAACCACGACTTTAAATCAAATCTTTGCATTCATATTTGCACAAAGTTGTACAGCCGCACTCAGAAAAGAGTAACTTTTGCTTGTACGTTTCAGGTGGACCTAGCCACGCACTGTGGCTTTATGGGCGGACTCCAGAGGAATGGCAGCACAGGTCTAACGGCTCCTTATTATGCTACCTCCACTGTGGAAGTCATTTTCCACGTCTCAACGCGTATGCCATCTGATTCTGATGACTGCCTCACCAAAAAGGTAAAAAAAAATCCCCATCAGCTGTTTTTTTTTTTTTTTTTTTTTTTTTTTGGTTTTTTTAAAGCTCGTATTGACTATTCGCACATCTGGATTGTCTGTATTGAATTACTTGCACACCTTAAGTTCTAAGTGCATTGGAAAAAGAAGAATGTACTGCAGTGAAATGGCTACACAGCCATGCCTGCCCAGAGCAGTATGTTGTTGCAGCCTTCAGCTCTGTGTTAAGCTGTGATCAGGAGGTGTGACTCCAGAGTGTGGGCATTGATTAGTGACCCTGGCCAGGAAGGCCTGAGGAGTAGAGAATCGCAGGCGCGTGAGTGAAGAGAGGGCATGTGCTGCTGTGGTAATGACTATGATTCTGCTAGCCCCTGCCCCCATCCCTGTGTGCTGTGACCAGGGCCTGGATTCAGCCATTAGCTCTCCCTGCTAGGGCAGGCGCCGGCCGGATGCCGGCAGGATCCTTTTATCCAATTCCTGCTGCCGCCACAGGAGCGATCGATTTGGTTCTGCAGTGGGATTCTGAGCTGTAGTGCAGCAGTAGCAGTTAGCAGAAAGAAATGAGCCGCAAGGCCCCTGCCCGTGCTGCCAATCTTCTCATACAGCACCCTGCTGAGGAGGGAAATTCATCAGGCTCTCCTCATATCCAGCCACACTCCAGCCCTCAACAGACATCCCCCTCTCCATTTCACAAATAATCGCCTACTCATTCCAAACCCATCCTGGAACTGTGTTTAGTGGCCACGGAAATTAGTCTGAGGAAAGATTTTGTCTTGGTTTGTCCAGAGTGTGGCGCTGGAGGGGTGGCCGTGCCCAAAGCAGAGTGTGCTGCCACTCCGCTCTCATTCAGTTCCGCCGAGAACTTCTGTAATTGCTCGTGCTCACCTCGCACAGATCGCCACACCAGCTACAGGTCCAAGAGAAATTTGCAGGCTGGGCCGATGTTTCAGAAAACGATGGGAAGGTAAAGACAATAGAAAGTGGTATGAAAAAATTGGAATGAGAAACAGGCTTTGTCTGTGTCTAAGTACGATGTTACTCTGTCAATTTAAACATAACACTTTTAGTCCAGCAGTCACCCACTTTACTTGCTGTAATCATAGAGGCATACTGTAGGGGAGAGACGGATGGGGTAGCTCTCGCTGAGTAGATTGCCTGTTTGAAGCTGATGGAAGGGGGGAAAAAAGCTAAACCTAAAACAAAAGAGGGAAAACCATGAATTCCTCAATCCAATTGTGGGTTTTAAGGCACTGCAGGCTGTAGCAGCAGCAGCAGCTGGCTTCAGTAATGCATTTATAGAAATGACCTGCAGGGTTGGGGTCAGGCCATGTAGACGATGTGGATGTGTGTGAAAGCGAGGGAGATGGACGGGTGCCTTAGCCGTCCCAGTTACCCTCGGGCGCTACGTCTTAACTAGGTTGCTGCAGGTTGTTTTCATTAGGATGCTCTTGTCTTCTGGATCCTTTGGGTGGCAGTTTCCATGTATGTGAACCCCACTGGTTGGGTGGAAGGTCAAGGTGGGCTAATTGGACAAGAGCCTTTTGACTTGAATCACATTTTATTAAAGAAGTCTCAAACATTTGGATGTGATTAACAAGGGGATAAATGGGTTGGTGCAGAAGATGATTGACTAGAGCATAAGCATCCTCATTAAACTTGTCATTCAGCTAATCCAAATGCTACTATCTTAACCCAAATTAACATCCCACTGCTGATTGTCTGCAGCAAATGCATATTCAACATTTTCTCTGAAATTGTCCCAGTGACTGACCTGGCTGGTACCTGCTGATCCTTGGACAGACAGACTGAACTGGCGAGCTCCAGTAATCAGCATGCCGTGGATTTGTTTAAGATTAGCGTATTACCATAATTAAGGGCTTATAATAGAATGTGCTAATTGCATTTTTGGTGGCGAGGGCATGTTTCTTAATGGCTCATTAGGCCAACAGTACATTGGCAGATGTTTTCTTCTGAGTAGAGACTCACTTTTCAGTGTCTATGATACTCTGGAAAATGGAAGGACTGCTTGGTTCGACATCACTGGACCACCAGCTAATAAATGATCTACACTTGTCAGAGAATGTAATGTTGCTACTCCCATCTATTTTACTTTGAAAAGGGGAAAGCTGTTTACCTTTTTTCTTCTTTTTTAAACTAGCATCAGTCAATTTCCTGTCATTTAAGCAAATCTTCTTGTCCTGCCCAGTTTCATTTGTGGTTGTGAACAGAGTGGAAATGGGAAGCAATTTAACCTCTGATGGGGTAGGTTAATTGGATTTGAATTATTTGGTTTTAAAATGCTCAATTTTGTCCATTTTATGTTTGCTATTTGAATTTGTAATGAAAAAGCTATAATAGGAGACTAAACCAGAGCCAGGCTACGATTTAGACCATTGTTTTCAAACAAAGTTTGCGATCACCTGCTCCAGAAACAGTTGCTCCCAAGATGCACTAGAAAATAATATTGTCAGTCATCCTCTTCTAAAAAGATTTCTAACCTCAGTCCGCTCCTCGGTCTCCTGGAGGCAGTGTGGGTTTTAAGTGCAGAGCGGATAAAACCCAGTTAGAAGCCCTAATCCATCCAAATTTGTGTTCCTGTCATCGTCCCCAAAGCAGTGAAAATTACATTCGCTCACTAAGCTGTTGATTAGACTAATTTTGTTTGTTTGGCAGCTGCGTCACCTGGGAAACGATGAGGTGCACATAGTGTGGTCCGAGCACACCAGGGACTACCGGCGCGGCATCATCCCAACTGACTTTGGAGATGTGCTGATAGTCATCTACCCAATGAAGAAACACATGTATTTCATCCAGATCATGAAGAAACCACAGGTAATGGCTGTGCCGAGTGGAATATTTAGGTTATAGACCACTGCAGATGTTTTAGCTCTTTAGGTGTAAGGATCATTTACGGGAGGTTTTACTTTTTAAGCTTGCAGGTTTACTGTCATGTTTTAAGGGCACCTAAACAAAGTGATAACAGGTAACAGGTTAATTCTACCTGTTACCTGCTGTAACAAGTCAGCATACAGCATGGCACTGCATTAATTTCCTGTCTGTTCTAGGGCTGCCACGATTAGTCGACTAGTCACGATTACGTCGACTATCAAAATCGTCGACGACTGATTTAATAGTCGACGCTTCGTTTGAAGCTTTGTAAGATCACAAAAGATGCAGGAATAAGTAGTAGGATTTAAGAGTGTAATAACGGACTGAAACAGAAGATGGCAGCACTGCATGTACAAGGATGCCAGCTGCCGTTAAACCCCGAAGAAGAAGAAGTAGCTCTGTCCCAGAATTCATAGCGCAGCCCAGCTCAGTTTCCAACAATGGCGGCAGCTAGTTAGTTTTAATATTACTCTTATTATTCTTTCTGGGTCACAAAATAAACGTTTACCATATTTACAGGCGAGAATGTAGCTGTGTAAACCTCAAATATCTGCTCAGTTTATCAAGACACCACATATTTTCAAAAGCGCTCCGACGTTTCCGGAGACGTCTGTTACCCACTAGCTCGATAGCGAGCCGGGGACAAGGCTCACTAGAGCCCGTGAGAACACCGGACTCCCGGCAAATCGTTTTCAAACCCACCACCGTCTTTCGCTACTCAGGTTAAACATGATATATAAGTCACTTAGATAACTTAAAAATGTTGTTTGGCTTTTTTTAGTATTTTATTTATTCCTGGGTAAATCGGTTTGGCTGAGATTAAAGTTATAGTTTTTACACAGCTGAATAAACATCAAGCAGACAACTGATTATCAGAAGTGTGAGATGCTCGAGAATATACTCCAGTGTCCTGTTATATTTTAGATAGCAAGGAGTTTATTAAACTTCACCGAAACAATCTGCAAACTTCATTAAAATTTAATAAAGTATCATCTTTTCTTTATTTTTAGTTAGCACATACCTTAAACACTTAAAGCTGTAAGCTAATGATAGTTATATAAGAGCAGATGCTGCTGGTGCAATAAGCTGTTTTACGTCCAATGGATGATGATCTGATTAGTCGACTAATCGCAAAAATAATCTGTGACTAGTCGACTATCAAAATAGTCGTTTGTAGCAGCCCTACTGTGTTCATTAGATAATGCAGACCCTCGTCCTTCTGTTGTGTTCAGACTTTGCTCTGAATTTCATACCTCCTTTCCCTTGTTGTGGTTTCTGTCTGAAGGCTCTCAGGTCTCTCCTCCAGCGATGCATTATTACCCACACTGTGGGTATGTGCTTTCAGAGATGGTTACTGGCCTTTGTTGGCTTGCTTTCATCTTGGTTACTCCATAGTGCTGCACTCGATGTGTGGCCTCCTAGAGGACCGTGAAATTACTTTGTCCAGGATGACTGGATTCAGATGTTCAGATATATCCACACATTATAAAAATGCATAGTGCAAAATTCTTAAAGCAGTATTTTTCTTTTATTTCCAGTAAGTTATCTTAAGAGAGATAATTGGGAAATGGATCGTGTAAAATGATGTTGTAGAAACACGTTATGTTCTTATTCTTCCATTGTTTTTTTATAACAGTCATAGAAGGAGGGGAAATTCATTCAGACTGTATTTGTTTCATTCATCGTTTTCCAGTGTGAATGATCATAGTGCCAATTTATTGCCGTCTCTGTTTGCATCATAGTCATTGCTCTAATGGAGTTCTGGTTTTGTCCGTGTAAACAGAAAACTAGCGAGGCCATCCTTGTCACTGAAAGCTCCACGTTTTGACTTTGTTAAATGTCAAAATTCAACGCAGCAGTTCACTTGATGCAAAACTTTATTCACCGCTGAGAGCACATTAGTTATCAAAAATAAATTTAAACCGTTTTCCTGGAACTCTCAATTGCTGTTAAGAAAACCCACAAAACTGCTTTTATCATTCATGAGTCATACACTAGTCGACTTCCATCCATATGTTTTCCTCAGTGCTACTCCAGGCCCACTCATGTTCATGGAGGGCCTATTCCAGATAACCTCTGAAAACACTAACCCTTTGTGCAGGAAGCTTTTATTTCAGTTTTTCTGTCGGGGAGCTGCACAAAAAGGAATTGGGATGAAGCTGAAAAACTACAGTTGTTAAAGATCATAATTTAAAAAAAGAAGCCTTTATCATTGGGTGAAGGTCAGAAGAAGAGCTGCCGCTGCCGTGCCGAGCCCAATCGTGATCAAATAAACATTTTTATCGGAGAGTTCCTCTAAATTAAAAAACATGTAAAACCATCTACTCAGATGTCTGATACTGGAGTATTTATAGTATAACTTCAGGTTTCCATCACACGATTTAGCTAATTATTCTGTATCACTGGTGTTATACATTATTTTGTTGTTTAATTTGGCTGGTCGAGTGCCAAGTTGAGGACAGCAGGGCCTTTGGAAAGACTTTGACGTTCACGTCAACTTCCAGGTCAGTGACTATTGAGCTTCAGTGATTAAGGGCCCCCTTCCAATATGCATGAACAGACGCGTACACACACACACACGCTATTCTTGAAATTCATTCTGCCCCTTTGTATTAAATAGCTCAATATGAGGGCATTGTATAGTATTGATTGTCATTTTAATTTCATTTACCTAACATTGATTCGCATAAGATATGTGTGGTTGTCATGCAGAGTTAGGCAAAATCCAATTTCAACTTGAACCCTTCCCCTAAACAGATGGAGGAGGGTTTTTTTGTTTTGTTTTTAAACAAAAAAATGTGTCTCTTAAGTACTTGCACATGCAAAATCAGGATCTGCACTAAAATTTGAGTTTTATTATCAACTTGTCTAATTTCTTTGTTTCTTTCTTGACTTCCTCAGGTTCCCTTCTTTGGCCCTCTGTTTAATGGCGCTATCGTCACTGGAATGCTGCTGCCAAGTTTAGTGCGGGCTACCTGTATCAATGCCAGCAGAGCTGTCAAGTCCCGGCTGACTCTCTACCAGAGCTTGTATCCTTTTTTCCCTCAAGGCTTCTGCTTTATTTCCTCTCTCACACAGGTACAGCTCCTCAGATGAGTGCGACACTTTTAAAAGATGAGGCAGTGGTTACTCAGAGAGCTCAGACTGCTAAGTTTATTAGCAACGATTTTGAAATATTTCAATTAGATGTAAATAAAACATCACTGAGATTAAATTTCCAACATGACAAGCCACCACATTGGAGTGAATTCACTGGAACATGTGGTGTGCTTTCCATGTTAGCCAAAGTACACAGCTGAGTGCAGACACTGATCTTTATGAGCTACCTGATTTACATACAACTATTAGGCCGAGGCTGTTTCACAGCCTGGAGCAACACGGGAGGTTGCGGGGCTGTTTTGGGTAAGAGAACAGATAATGTGTCATCATCTATCACTACTGTTTTATGGCGCACGAGAAGAACCAAAATAAAAGCCCCATCAACAAATGTATACAAGTGCATACACTCACACTCTCACACACTGCTCTCATCCCTACACCCATCCATCCAACTGTGTGCCGTTAAGAGCCTGACTCCAGCTGTAGTTGTCAGTTGGTTTAAAGAGAGTGTAATTACCAGTGGAGATGAATTAGCATGTGAATACCAGCAGCACAGAGTCGAGGGAGGGGTGGGAGGGTGAGATGGGGGGGGGGGGCAGAGTTGGGATGGCCCCTGGAGGGGGAAACCTGATCTCCCTTAACGTCCCGCTCCTACTCGGACAGCGTGTGCGCCACCGCCTCACCAGAACCACACTGCCCCTCTGGCAGTTGCTATAGAAACCTCTCCCAAGGAGGTTTTATTTGGATTGAGGATGTATGCATAATTTCAAAACTTGTTTTCAGACTCTGTGTGGATGACTATTACTCACAAAGGGCTTTTGGTCTGTCATCGTGCTGCACCGCTCACAGTGTAGGGTGTGTGCAAGTATGTGTGTGTCTGTATGCATTTCACAGTGCATCACATAGCTTGGCCCCCCCACCCCAATATCGGGCCTTGTCTGAGAGTCCCCGGGGGTATCCTGAGTGACAGATGTCTGTTACCCGACGCCAAGTGAATTAGCCCAGTGTGATTCTCAGTGCCAGAGGGGGCCGTCCACAGGCCTGCCTGGCTCTGGAAGCCTGAGGGACTCGGGAAGCCGAAGGGTTTTTTGTTTTTTGTGTTGTTTTTTTTTAAAGGGGGGTGGTGCTGCTGCAGTAAGGGGGCCGTACTGGGACACTAAAGCCTCACCTGGCATTCCTTAGCACAGAATCAGTTCAGCACAAAGGCATGATCTATGAGAGGAGATAAGCGCTGCCTCTGGAGTTCTGGCACCGATCGGCTGCCAGGCCTCGCACACTCCACCAGAGGAGATGAATGAAAGTGCCAGGCGGAGCGCACGGCCAAAATGAGTATCTGCATGTCTGCCTAGCCAGAGAGCTCGTGAGCACAGAGGCAAAACTTTAAGCTAATGAATGTTTGGTGCTGTATGAAAAGTGATAACTTGAGATTTGATATTTTAAGAGAACGTCAGCGTGCACTGGTGCAACGTCCCGCAGTGGTTCTGATCGTAAAAGAAACAGTGCGTTGGTAGCCAGGTGGAGTTACTCTTTCAGATGCTTTGATTTCAACATTGCTTTTACTGTTACGCCACTCCAGCCTTTTGCATTTTTCCCTCTCCGGTCGTTTCAGTTCTTCCATCTTCTCAGGATATTGCAGCCCTTTATCTTTCACAGGTTGGAACAATGACCTGAAACTCTTTTTTTGATGAAAATCCTCATCCTTAGTTTACCCCTTCACAATGCCTTTACAATTCACAGCCTGCTCTCTGCCTGTGAGGCCACTCTCCAAGGTAATTAGTTGAATATTTCTTCAAAGAGAAGCTATATAACCCCTGTGTGTCCAGATAAAAGGCTAGTATGGCTCTGCAGCCCCCTCTCTCGCTCCGTCACAGGGATCTAGAGGACTCCAGCAGTCTGCTGCAACGCTCACAGAATCTCTCGAGCTAATAGGATTTGATATTGAAAAATGACCACCAGCAACATTTTCTGAAAATACACACAGATGGGCTACAGGAGTGTTTTTCAAAAGGATACTACCTCTTGGCAGCTTTCTGTCTTTCTCATGTGGCTTTGCTCTCTCGTCCTTTTTCTGCCCACATGATTTTGTCAAATCTGTGCAGTTGCATATGCCTTCTCGTGTCACGTACAGCCATCGGTGTCATTTGCGATTTGTGTCATTTTCTTCTGCCAGGACACAACCTTGGCCTCATAGGCAACATATCACAAGACTCTCACAGACAACTCATAATGTATCATTTATTATTTATATGGCTGATAGGAAATGCAGCTGGTCTGGCTTTGTGTTCTAAGTGTATTGTTGGCCATTCGCGGCTGCATTTTGAATACTTGAGACCACAAAATCTTCAATCAAAAACAACTTTGAATTAAATGTAACCACATTTGTTTTTACAGATCTCTGAAACATGGATGTTAATCGGGCCCTCCCTTGCAAATGTAAGAAGCTTAAAACCAAAAACAGCTATTAGTTTGTTAGTGACACGTGGACCAAACCTGCCACTGCACTGCCTCGCTGTCTGCTGCCATTTACTGTATGAGAAAGATCCTTCATACTGTCAGTATAGAATAATGTCGTCATCCAGAAGGTGGGATTCATTTCACTCTTCAACAAGCACTTGAGTTTGATGTGCCGTCCATCACTCTTTGTGATGGGGGTATTGTTAAAGGTGAAGTGTGTGTGTGTCTGTGTGTGTGTCTGTGTGTGGGGTGATGGCAAGTTACTAATAGGTGAGACGATGCAAAACTGACCTTGATTCAGAGGCATAGCCTTCCTACTGGACAGAATCAATAGCTTTTGCACACTGCCCTTAGTCCCCATCCTTTGCTCTGACACACAAGTAAACACACACACAGATCCATCTCCAGGCAGCGATCAATAACCATAATCTGTTTCTGCCCATCGCCAGTCATGCGAGCCAGGCTTTTAGGTTGTGTGTGTGTGTGTGTGTGTGTGTGTGTGTGTGTGTGTGTGTGTGTGTGTGTGTGTGTGTGTGTACGCAGCAGCAGAAAGAGGAGAGGAAGGCTTGATCCTTTCAGTGGAACCCAAAAAGCTGCTTAACTCTGTCATGTTCCCTCACAGGCTTATGTGAGCATATCTGCAGTCCCCCAGCTCCACTGCTGGAAACAAGATGTACATCTTTGCAACGGATGTATGCTGAAAACACAATGGATATGATATTCTGCATGCACTGCTTTTGTGTGCCGTTTCTGCATCCCCACACGCCGTCATAATTAGTACAGTCGCCGCATTGACCGTGACACGTTCTCACACCCCTTCGGAGCAAGTTATTGTTCCGGTCTCATCGCGTCTTTGTCTCGCGACAGCATGTTCTTTTGTATACTGTAAGATTCTTCACCTAGCGGAGATGAAAGTGCGCCTGTATGCATGATAGGGTGTCATGAATAGGATCTGCCATGTTAGTGTTGTCTCCCATGAATTATTTAGCATCGTTGATAGGTCTAATTTGCCAGCTGTTGTGCCATAACTGTTGGCAGACTCATGGATAATACTCAGCAGTCTATATCACTATGGAGCACAGTGCTTGACTGGGCACAGTGAGACGCCAAGCTAGTCATTATAAGCTGGATTCATGTAATGGTCTGAGCTGATGTGAGTATAGCCAACTTCCTGTTCACTGGAAGCGGGACTGACCAACTAAAAGTAATTTGTAATCTGCAGTAACTTTTGCAGCGGGAGTTGGACAGCTTGACTTGTTGCATGATTTATGATAAGTGATTGTCAGCATATTGTTATTACTGGATGCAAACCGTTTAGTCGGAGGCGGTTGGCCGCTGTTGGATGAGTAGGTAGCTGGAGTTGGGTGAGGAGCGAGGGGCTAGTTTGGACTTAAAGTGTCCCTGCTTGGAGTTGGCAGGGCTAAGTTTGGGCGGAGGCTGGCATTGGCTTTGATAGGGTGGTTGAGAGTTTACACATTATTTCAGGGGGCTGCAAAGAGAGGAGGGGGCTCTCCCCAACTGAATGTTTTAACCTAATCCCATTATCAGTGTAGCGCACTGCCTCCCATCTCTTCCCCCTTCTTATCCCTGCTCCCTCCCACTCCTCTCTCCAGCTGACCAGCTGTTCCTGCCGGGACTCACGACAATGTCCGATGTGTTCAGATCACTGAGTACCCCCCTCCTAATAAACACGCACACACACATGAACAGAGCGCAGTCCATGCACGACCAAAGCAATTGCCAAGCCCATTGCTGGAGCCGAGAAGGCCTAGAGGAGGAGGAGGGTGTTGGTTGGGGAAGAAGGGGTGTAGCTTTGGGGGTTTGGAGGGGGCAAGCACAGGCCTGTCAAACAGAGAGCCCTGACTCAGGAGGCAGCCCAGCTCGGATGGCATATGGCGTCTAGCTTCATACAACATGCAAAAGTATTCTCTCTCTTCACCCCCTCTCATCTACTCCCCCTCCCCATCTCCCTCTCCCTGCTGCTAATGCAGAATGACTCATAGCATTACTCATTTTTTTCCTGCCGCCCCCCCCCCACACACACACACACACACACATTAGTTCCTCCTCCTCTTGCCACCCAGCCTGTAACAAAAGGCGTACACTGTGCGGCACCCACACCCTGAAAGCCCTGGGGGCCTAGCACAGCCTACACTCTGGGGTCTGAGCTTCATGGGGGCCGCCCCCTTTTAAACACAGGTAGAGCAGGCATGGAACCAGACAGCCAACTGCAGGGCCCCAGAGCCCCGCCTGTCAGAGCGTACACACACTGCTGGTGTCAGAAGCGCCTGTTGGTGTATATCAGTTTGTGTTTGTATATACAGCCAGCTTTGCACTCTTGTGCTTCGGGGCTTTAAAATCATCATGCTTGGTGTCCTGCATTTGTTCATCTTTGTCTCTCCCTGCAACCTTTGTGACGTCTTGCTGGTCTCACTGATATTTTTCCACATTTTGATTGATATTTAATTACCATGTATAAAAGTCTATTTCTTATTAGGACCTTTTCAGTTGCTTTGATTTATTTTTTGCGCAGTGTTTATAAAATAAAAAGCCATGGTGTTTTCAGGTATCAGTGGTGGAAAGCTGCGTAGCCTAGTGTAACCCAAAGAATGTCATGCTCTGTGTATTTTTAAACTTGAACCCCCACCCTCATGCCCTCCTCCCCCCTCCGTCTGTTATGCGTTCGTGTCTGACATCTGTCTGTTTGTTAGCGGCAAAGTGAGAGCCGGTTTTGTGCGGGATCACCTTCCCTGTCTCTTCTCCAACTCAGCGTTGTGGAATGGGTTAGGAATGCCAAAAAGACCATTACAGTTGTGTGAAGGATTCTGTGTACTTTTTGGCAGCTCTTTGGACTAAATTAGTATTATTTTCTGGTCAATAGATTTGAATTCCAGTACAAGGGATTTTTCCTTGTGTGCCACATTCTGAATGTCAGATGGTAAAAATGCAAGAAAAACTCTGTATTTGAAATGATTTGACTATTAGATAGCTGGAAAATGATTTGAAGTCTATTTCTTTGTCTTCATTTTAAAATATCTTTCTACTGCTGTGTGCTTCTAGAGAAAAGCCTCCCAGTTCTCCTAATGTGCTTAATGGCACAAATTCCCACAGATTGAACCATCAAAGAGGATAACATGGTCCTCCTCCCTCTTATTATAGTTTGCATATGCTTGATCATGTAGGACTAAAGTCCTCATCTCAAATAGGCTACTATATGTAAGGGAATGGCCCCCCGAGCCAAAAAGAAGCGCAAATATTCTCACAAAATATCACGCATAGAAACATTGATGCAATCACCGTCTCACTAATAACGCGCAGGATGCGTAGTCAGGATGCCGTGACCCCGGTCGCATGATTGGACCTATTATGGGCTGCACTGAGACATGTTCATTGTGATTGATGTGTGGCGCTGCTAGCTCGGGTGTAAAAACCTGTGTCTGCTTTATGTGATTAGCATCCAGCTAGCCACTCCATCTGTTACCCCTAGCCCTGTTTAATTAATGAACTTTCTTTTTCCACCCCACAGCCAGGCAGTGCAACACTAAAGCAAAAGCTGTTAGTCCTCTCAGGTTATCCAAATGGATGCGTGTTCTTGCTCCCCCTCCCCTCAACCCACCCCCACTCAACCCACCCACCCACTCTCAATGGGTACGTTCTCATTGATTAGTTATGTTTTGTTCCCCCCCCCCTCTTTTGTTTCAGGGTTCTTGAAGGGAGGGTTAATGAGCTTTCCTGGCAAGCTTTAGTGCTTGGAATCTGGGGATAAATGGGAATAATTTTGTTGTTTTTTGTTTTGTTTTTTGTGATGGACTTGGCAGAGATGTGAAGCCTCGTGCCACCGTGTCAGTCTGTGTGCGTGTGTGTTTGTTTGGGTGTGTATGAATGGGTTGCGGCGGGGTGCGTTGCATTTCATCCCTGCTGGTCCATTATTCGTCTTCAGAAGCCGGGAATCTGGAACACTCTTTAACAGTTGGCTCTGTCACTATTCATCTTCCAACCATCTCAGCAAAACTCTTGTCTTGTCCTCCTTTTACCACCAAGTAGTCTCTCTCTTTTCATTTACGTCCCTTCTTCCTTCCATGTCTCTTGCTACAAGGCAGTGAACAGCCTTTTGTCCAGCTAAAGCTGCCCTCTTTTGTTTGTGCGGCCTTTTTTATCCTTGTGCTAATCGGCATGGTCGTGTGCCTGAGTTGGACCCCATCTTTCACGCTCAGCTCTCCTTTGTTTGACACACCGCCCCTGATAAGAATCCCAATTCTAGGGCCTCTCTGATATTGAAATCCAACAGCGGCGTAGAAAGAGCCTTCAATCATCTATTATCTGTGCTCCAGTGATTACCATTCAATCTCCCTGGGTCCAGGCTCCTCATCACCGGCCCCAGAGCTGAGGCCGTCCCCTGAAAGAACCTGCATCCCTTAACGTCTGTGTCACATTCAGCATAGCCATAGATATTTCTGACACCATCTTGAGACAGCCACGCATTGAACGCTGCTGGGAAATGTCAGCAAAATGTCACTCATCATTCTCCACTGGAATCTCTCGTTCTCTGATCTGGCACGGGGGTTTTGGAGACTCTTGTGAAGATACCTTGTGACATTATTGCCGGCCTTTGTCCCTAAATGGCCATTAATTTTTCAGTTCCTTTATTTTGTTCAGACACCAGAATTGCTCTTTTTTTTTTCCCGTAAGGCTGCATTGCTTTTAATGTTGCAGACTTAATTGGCTGTTTTAAGAAGGAATTGCTTGATTATTTATAAGTTGCACATTAATGCCTCTTTAAATGGTTCAAAGGCAGTGTGTGCTCTTCCGCTGGCCTGTGGCCATTATTCTCTTTCAGAGGATGTCCTTGTGCCTTGTAGCATTTGCATTTTTGCACTAAATGGAATGTTCTGCATTGACAGACAGGCAAGGGAAACAAAGCAATAACAAAAACAAAACATTTAAGTGTGCATCACTGTGCATTGTCTGCTTCTTCTTAGAGGAGCAGCCTTTGATGTGTTAATACTGATAGTCTGTATTTCATTGTCAAGTGGTGGCTGTGGCTGAAAGGGAAGCGGTGAGAAATATTGGCCAAATCTTCCTTTGCCTCTCCACTGCAACAGGCTGTCGAACAGAAAGAAGGTTTTGTTGGTTGTAAAAGCACACGGAACACCTTTTGGGTGGTGGGATCTCCTTTAAAAATACCGTATAACTTTAAAGCACCATTCCTACTGTGCATGGTTAGCATTGCTTTTTTTCATCATTTTCCTGTTTGCTCTTGTTTTGTGTTCAAACATCCACTTACCTAATTCTGTGTTTAAATACACAGCAGCGCTTGGTACCATTTTGTTTAATGTAGCGTACACATCTTCATTAGTTATGTATATCTTCTAATTACTATTGATGAGACTCTAGCTGATTTGGGTACAAATCTATAGCTTTTCATATTCTAATGAGTGTTATTTACTCTCAGATCTCCAAGCCAGGGGGCTTTGTGCAGGCAGATATAGCCCGCACTGCTCTAGCTACACCCACTTGTTTTTGTATCTGCCGACTCTGACAAAATCCAGTTTCCCTCCCCCCACATCATCACCCGTCTGTGTGGATGTATAGCACTTCCCGCTCCTCCATCTGTTTTTGTCCACCCATGAAAAGGTCCATTATAATCTGCAGGATGCACAGTGGACGTACTGCAAACTCCACTTCAGCCAATCAAGACGCAGCTCTGAACTTGCGCCGTGAATCCAAGGGGCACGAACGCCACCCCCGAGTTCGTTTTGATTATGTGCGGTCTCTGCCAGAGATCTTCAGTTGAACAAGTTTTTATACCAACATTGTCTCCATCGTCCCTTTTCCCTATAAAAGCTTCCACTGTGAATGGAGCTCTGTGCATGCCCACTGGATGATGGCAGGCTCCTGATTAACCCTGGAGTGACTAGCTAATGTCATTGAAGGAGAGCCACCTGGCTGTGAGACTGTACAGTCAGCTGCCACTGAAGGACCAGAATAGGAGACGACCAGGTGTTGGGCTCCAGCCCCCCTAATTGTTGCCATGTAATAGCCTGCTTGACTGCACAATATAGCCCAGGGGCGAGGATTAGGAAAAAGCTGTTGCCATCATAGAAGTCTATTTTCTTTTTTCCTAAGGTTTTGTGTGCGACTTTCTTTTTAAGTGCGTACATCTATAATTCTTCCTTCGCTGTCCTCCTCATCCATTGCAGTTGAGGCGCTACTGAGGTTATCCACCGTTCCAGGTTATGTCCTTGCACATTACAGAATCGGGATATTTACTGTAAATGTGCACAACTACAAAGTTGCTTTTCAGATTGTGATGGGATAGAAAAATGTTTCATGTCCATGAGATTAACTGGCACAAACTTGACAGACTTTAGTTATCATGCATCAAAAAGTATGTGCATCATGTACTTGACCATTTAGTATTTTCTTTCTTTAATAATTGTCCCGACAGTCCAGATTTCATAACTCATTCTAGCAGCGGTGGCATTGATTAAACTATGCCCCTAGTCACAGTAATGAACCTGTTCTGCCAGTGCTTTTACCGCAGATGTGATCATATGTAACCTAGTGCTAATCATTAGCATTCTCCCTAAATGCCAGGCATTTTGCATGAGGCCAGGCAGCCTAATTGGACCAATGAACCTTTCACAGAGGGGGCAATGGAGGAGCAAGAGACTTTATGTGTAGGATGCCTCGGCCTAGAGGCAGAAAGGGATGCTTGGCATTAATGCATCACGCGTCTTCTGACGCACATACCGCAAGCATCATTAAAATTGCAGAAGCCTCTGTTCATTTTGTTTTAATATTTCATCAGTGCTTGTCTGAGCTGTGTGATCGCAGGGTGAAAATCAGTCATTTGGCATGACCCGGCGTTGGCACATTTCTCTGACAATTTAAGTGTCAGGTTGGTTTTGCAGATGTGTCAAATAGATTATAGAACATCAGGGTACTTTGATTACTGCTGTGCTTTGAGGTGTGTGTACAGGTGGGCAGAAACCGTGTGAGCGTGATAATCATCGTGCTACAAATTTCATCATGAAAGTTGGAAGAAAGAAGAGGCTAAAGCCCTCATATGGATTTCAGCATGCCCTTCCCTGTTTAATCTTTGACTTTTTATTAAAAGTTCAAATTGAGATCAGATAGATGCTTTTTGCTTCCTCTCTCGACTCTGAACAATTTCAGGAACTGAGGGGAAAATATGACAGAGATTCACCTCAGATAGCTCACAGGATGCCCACCTTTGTCCTGACCTAATAACATTTCCAGAGGGTGCAGACATTCGTGACACTCTGGCCATCGTTGCTAACAAAGGAGACCTTCCAAGAAAACTCTCACCCAGCCACTCACAGAGCTGTATCTGTTAATCTTCATCCCTATCAGCCTTTTGTAGCTCATCTTATTATGACTTTCTGTTAATACACAGTGGAGGCCTGTGTGACTGTCTGGCTATAATGGGTCTGTGTTTGATTAATCATGTCGATCCTTTGTGCTTCACATCTAAGGCTGCTGTGTTAGGACTCATCAATGCAGGCCAGAGTCCTTTGAAAAAGAGATTGGTTACAGACTCGGCTCATCTGAATACACAAGCCTAGCAGGCTTTGATGGCAGTCATGTTAAACAAACCATGTGCCAACAAATTATGATGTCACCAGGTATCTTGGAGCTAACCTACGTCTCTGGTGTGTGAGGATGACTTGTTGCGCTGCCATTTATATTCTGTGAAACCCTGGCAATCAGTCAGTTCGAACATAGTTTAGGGGTCAACATTGACCTTAGTGTAGGTGCTGCTCTTATGATTTGTTTTGCAGCGGAAATCGATTTTTAGTGGCCCCCAGAGGAACGGTGGGTTGCCGGAGACTTGAGAAAATGGG
This sequence comes from Perissodus microlepis, assembly GCF_051167445.1. Classification (NCBI taxonomy): domain Eukaryota; kingdom Metazoa; phylum Chordata; class Actinopteri; order Cichliformes; family Cichlidae; genus Perissodus; species Perissodus microlepis. The sequence continues at coordinate 9,649,866 of NC_140479.1, forward strand.
TGTCTGCTTCCTCCAGTCAGCTTGTAAATAACCCAGTCATGCCAGCTAGCAGACATCTGATTTTGTCTGCAGCTTTGGCGAACCCCTGTGAAATCACTGACGGGCAGTGATGATGTCACAGGTTAGGAGTGATGTCACAGCCATAACTCCCCACCCTGCTGTCCGAACGCCAGATGGACGGTAGAGAGGTGTGGAGGTTGGAGCTTAGAAAGCTCTCGCTGTGGGAAACGTGCCCCTCAGGAGGTGTCATTAACCTTGGCTTACTGTTTGACCTGACTCCTCTGGGGCCTCCGAGTTCCAATTTCTTGGACCCACTAATTGGGCTACTTGTTAAAACTCTCTGAAACCAGCTATTCCTCTTGAGCTTCTTATGTTTTGCAAGTCCACACTCACCCAGAAAGTGGACCCACAAACAGCATAATAACGCATCTGTGACACATTCAGACGTTTTCTGCAGCCACAGCTGTTTAATGAGACACCAGGGTTTGAGTAGCTGATATATAAAGTGGGAGATGGACACACATATACGCTATACCATACACATTTTCACTTTATCCATCTCAATCTGTTGTTCCTTCCCATGCTGCCATTATTCCTGCAGCCAGCTTTAGTGGCACATTCACTCTCTGTCCCCTTTTCTCCCTGTGTCTTTCCATCTAAATGCCTCTGTCTTCCTCCCCATTTTCCCATAATCACCTCACACCTCTGAGGGCCTCTGCTTAGACGAGCTTCACACCTCAGCCCTCGCTGTGACAACAGGTACCGCTGGCACTCAACGCCGGGCCTCTCTCCAATCAACACCTGCTCGCCTTTATCTCTCTTTCTTGCCTTCCTCTTTACCATCTTTCCTCCTCCCTTTTTCCCTCCTTGCCACCTTCTTCTTTCTCCATAGTCATAGCCCTTATTTATGATGTTCAACCAGTAGTTTGTCCATATGCAGTAATCAGTTTGTCTATATCAATGCCTCCTGGAGATGGCACTGTAATTCCTTCACGATTTGAACCTGTTCATGTTGCTCCAGCTTGTATTCATTACTGCATTTGGTGTCAACAGCTTGTATCAAAGTGAGTCTTATTGTCCGCTTTTGATAGCAGTCATCATTTCCTCTTAGCTCGCCACCAAAGCAGGGACTAAACATTCTAATTAATCCACAGGATTGGACTCTACCCGTGTGCTATCCAGTGATGTTGCTGTGAGTGTGCATTTGATATGAGGAGGTGGTTTACTGTGTCTTTGAATGAAAAGCATGACGGCCACATCTGCTTTTATTATACTGTTTGCACCCAGACACCCCCCCCACATCCTTTTCCTCTTAACAGCCCAATTATGTGACTGCTGGGAGTCAATGGCACTGTGAGCTACTCCTCAGCTCCTCTCCTCACCAAGGTCAAGCTGATTGGCCCAGGTTAATGGGCAGATGTGGGGCTAAGAGAGGAGGGGGGTCAAGCACCTAGAGGCACCCTTCACCTCATCTCTAAACTGTCCCTCTTCACTACAAGAGCCTCTTTTTGCCACCAGTGCTTCTACAAACAGGATTAACCTTGGCTGCTGCCGTGGAGACTTAAGCTGTAGGTTTGTCCGCACGCATGACAAAAATAGTTTTGAATAGGTATTTGATTATTTCCCCTTTTTGTTTTTGTGTTTTTTAGGTGAAACCCTGGATTCATAAAATCAGTGAAGTGTCATATGTCAGGATCATGTCATAGTTGGAGAGTTGTTGTTTTTCATTAGCACAGAGAGACTAAATCTCAAAGTTCTGATGTCTGGAATAATTTAAGTTTATCCACTGTTTCTTGGCGCACTCGTCTTTTTTGTCTCTCTTTCTGTTACGAAAACTTCCTTATTAGATGACGACGATTCAAGCTTCCGGAGGAGCGCTGTTTGAAACCCGATTAAGGCACCTTTGACAAAAGGAGAGGAGGAAGTCGCCCGCCCTGCTCATATCATCCAACTTCTGTCACTTAGAAGTGGATAGAAATGGAGCTTAAGCAGTGAAATGTCAGTATGGGGTGTCTTAAGACCCTTATAATGCTGCTTTGCCTAATCTGGGCCTCGACCCCCTACCCTGCCTTATCAGCAGATTAGCTGTGTGTGCCTGTCTCAATCACTTCAGTTTAAAAGAGAGCAGAACAATAAAATGTTCAAATAGGAAATAGACGACAAAAAAGAAAAGAATAAAACAACCAACTGTCATCTGGACACAGACAAGAACCCGTGTAGCTCTCTACGAATGCAAAGCTGGTCATCAACACGTTAAAAAAGGGATGGTGAAGAAACACAAGCTAAATGTGCACTGTAGAGTTCAGTATTGTTGTGTCTGAACTCTACGAAATATAATGAAGCATTGTAACAAAATCCTGTCCTGAAAAATGAGGGATATTTAATGTCGTGACACAAATTAAGAGCAGCATCACATGGGAGAAATCAGAAATTGACGAACGTGTTTACACTAGATATCAACCGTACCCCCCAGAGCTAACTACACTGAAGGAGACAATTAACGATGTCCCTGTTATTGATTAGTGTATTTACAACACAAATGTTGTTTCCTTTTTACAAAGATGTTTATGGTTTAATAGAAATAAAATAAGCTTTCAGCAGGAGCATTCAGTGACACCAGGTCTGAACCGGTCATGCTGCTGAAATCCCCATACATGGTTAGTACAGCTAATGATTGTTTAGACTGTATATAAAAGATGGACACAGCCATGATGACTTACTTCAGTCTATGTAGTGCTGTTTGAAACCTGAAGCTGAGCACTTTGGCAGTTTCATTCTTGTTTTTTGTTTGGAAACCGGACGAGGAGGAGAAACTGAGGTTATAGCTCACTGACACAGTGGCAATATTGTCTGTTTAACAGTATTCAGAGACCAAAATGTTCAGAATCGGTGTCATTTGATAAGATCGGGAGCGTATGTAGTCCAAGTGCTCAAAGTCTTCTTCTAGACTTCTTTTTGCAACCCTGCTGGCCTTTAAAAGGAATCCAGATTTAAGACATAAGCATTGGCCTCACATTTTCAAATCCATAAGCTGCTCCTATCTTTTATGTCATCTAACCCTGAGGTGTCCACCGTTATTTGGTCTTCCTCAGGCAAAAGCAGAGGTTATCTTTTTGTCTTGTACTGTAATGCTCTCAGAATTGCAGACCTAACATTAGCAGCCTCCAGTGGTCAAACGGGTTCTCTGTGGTCTTCTGACCCTTACTGTCTGATTACTGTTAATGATGCAGGTGAAAGACGCGTTTAGAATCCAGAACATTTGCTTGTTTATTTTGCCTCAGTGATACCTTTTTACTAAAGGACTGCTTCCTGAAGCCATGATGCATAATGATCCTTGAAGGCCGTGTGCTTGTGTGTTCAAAGGTTTTGTGTATTTGAAAGATGCTTAGTGTGTGTTGGAGGCCGGTGGTGTGGTGTGACCACTTTTGCCATAGGAACACAAAGATTCGGATTGGGATGGTCAGGATGCTCCTCTCCAGAGACGCACAGGTTCAGAGGTCAGCTTAGAGCTCAGGCTCTTCTGGGGAACAAAGTGCATGGGTGGTGGGTGCTACCGTGAGCGTTGTGCCTGCTTATGCACAAACACCTCTGTGTGTGAGCGTGTGTATGTGGCTGAATGTGCTGGGTGGGGTTACGCACAGTATAAAATGGATCCCAGTGGACAGGCGTGTTCAGGACCGGTCCCTATGGATGGAGAGAGAAAAGAGGAGAGATGATGATGAGGGCTGGTGACGGTTGGCCGATGGGGTCCAGCGGGGATGGAGCAGCCTGCTAATGAAGAGCCATCTGAGGCCTCCATTCACCTTGAACATGGGGCGCTGCAGCTGCCCTGACCTTGGCTTTGATCCACAAAGATGCTTGACCCCTACCATTTCCCCAGAGCTACCCCCACCATCTGGACAGCATGCATGCATATGTATACATATGTGCACACACCCATAGATGCATATGCATACACACGTATGTTGCTCCATATATGCATGCACATATGTTCACACAGGTATGAGTAGCAGGTTTCTGGCTTCACACCTGCGCTGATTCGCTGCATGCTAGCTATAAGTTCAGGTCTTCGTCACCTGTAATGACAGAGAAGCAGAGGGCAGCCAGGGGACAGGATGAAAAAGGAGCATTTCTCAAATGTGTAAAGTGTTGGAGTTAATAGGCTTTTCTCTCTATAGCACTTCCACCCCACCCTCGTAACTCCAAAACGACCACATCCATGTCTCCAGATATCATCTCAACTAAAGTTGTTTTACATTAACTCCAACCTGGGAGGTTTTTTTTCTCGTTACCATCCCAGTGTTTGCCACGCTCCATAAACATTACATTGGTTTTCCTTTCTTCTCCCTAATAAGAATGCAGCCGCTTGGAACGTAGGGGTTCCTTGGAAATTCCCAAAGTGGTTCTGCAAACTCTCCTCCCACCCGTGCTCGTCTTTCTTGACCTCCCTGTTCAGCTGTAAATGACAGTTATGTCACGGGTGACTTGAGTTGCGTTCCATCTGTGGAAATGTAGACCTGTCTGCATTTTCCTTTTTATATTTCATCCCTCGCTTTATGAGATTTTTTTTTTTTTTATGGCACAGGATATGGGGTTTAGCCTTCTGTGATACAGTTCATCAGGAAGGCTTTCATAACGGGTAACATTTTAAGAAAGTATGAAGTTTTCTAAGCTGCCGTCCTCTTTCCCGGTCTCACAAACATGAATATTTACCAGGAACTCACCAACTGTAGCTGGAGCTTATTTTTCCACTAAAAGTAGGTCAGTGTCAGCGGGTTTGGTGTCCATAACATGGACACGGCGTTTGCATCATTGTTCTGGATGTGTCCCCTGATTACTATACTGCATAGAGGTAACAGCATCTGTGCATATGCAGGGGAACAAGCTGTGCCCATGCCTAAGTAATTAGAGACCAGCATGAAAATGAGAGTGAAGGCAAGATTACCCCTCACTGTGCATCAGGTCTGATTTCTGTGCAACAATTTTTTGTTTTTACCTGCAGATAGCATCTCACATTTACTTAAGTGAGCTGATTATGGCTCTCGCTTTTACTCATCCCCAGAATACCTTTTATTAGTCTCCCTCCCTCACCACCTGTTTTTCTCCCCCTCCTTCTGTCATATTTTCTCTCGTCTCTTGATAATTCTGCACCTTCACTTTATTCTGTGAAGTTTTTTTTTCCTCTCTCTCTGTCTCTCACCCAGTATAATCCATTTGTCTAACTTGGATAGAGGGCAGCGGAAGGAAGTAGTGGAGGAGAGGCGTGTGTCAGAGTCAGAGAGAGCGTCTGCTCCAGCTGGAGTCAATATTTGCTTTAGGAATCTCAATAACAGGCCTGCAGTCATCTGCATCTCTGATAATGGACAGCCATATGGCTCTGTTGACCCACGCTGTGCCGAGGTTCTCTCTCCCCATCCATCCTTGTTTTTCATTTCTCGGCGTCCTTCTAAGTTCTCTCGTTTCTTCTCATTCAATCAGTCTTTTTCCTATATTTTGCCCTCCACTTGCCACCTCAAATGTGGACACATTTTGCTCTTTTTTTAACAAACATCCTTTCTCTCGGTCATCCACTAAACCCTGGATATGACCCAGCACACAGAGCTGTGACCCAAGTTACCATGGCAGCAGAGCCTGGGATACCCACTCTCTGTCCAGCATGGTTTCAAACAAGTGACAGAAAACAGTGACGTTGCATGTCTGGCTGTGACAGGAAGACAGATGCAAAGCTCACGGCGAAGTGCTTTTACGTGCTTAAAGTCATGCTGCTCTGCATTTCCTAAATGGAGGTGTTGGCAAAGAATGAGCAATTAGGTGCAGCATATAGTCGGCAGGTCGTACACTTAATATTTTTATTTATTTATTTTTAATCTTCCCGTTTCTTTACTTTTGTGAGCTTTTAATTTAATGGATGTCTTAGTGTTGTGTCCTGACCAGTGTCCAAATGAGGTTATGTAAAGCTTCTGCTTTATTTCTTTTAGCAAAGTAAACTTCTCTTGTGTTTGAGCAACATGTATATTTTATTTATTAATGATCTCCTGCATGTTGGGGGGGAAAAACATTAAGTCGTGGCTTGTCAGTGAACTTACTTCCTGTTATCTTGTCTCTTATTCTGCCCTTTCTGACTCGCAGCAGCTTGGCCATCGTACCCTCTGGTGTGTCCCGGCTCAGGTGCCCGTCATCCCCGCTTTGCTACGGTTCCCCTCAAAGCCATTGGTCATGGCTGCGTTGGCCCCTGCTGTGGCGGCATGTGCCCACAGCAGGCCCCCTGCCCACTAGCTGTCTCGTCCTATCTATCTAACCCAGACTAGAGCCTCTCAGCCCAGTCCAGCCTATCTCAGCTCAGCCTGGTACAGCTTTGGCGTCAGCAGCGGCCCAGTGTCACTCCACCCTGGCAATCATAATGAGACGAGGGGGAGGAGGGCGTCGGTGTTCAGCAGCGAGAGCTCCGCGTGTGTGTTTCAGTGCGAGAGCGTATGCATTTGTCAAGCAATTTGTCAGGTGTCGTCTGTGAAGGAAACATGACTACAACAGACAGCTGAGAATAATCAGACTACACACACACACACACACACACACACACGTGTATCTCACAGCACTTAGTATCATTATGCCTCCAGATAGACCTTTTTACTCCAATAGTTCACTACACCATATTTCATCCAGCACTTGCCGCCATTCCACAACATGATATATCTGTGATAATGATATGATAATGGCCATCAGAATGTTTTTCACCCTACCCAGCAGCCTTTTTGCGGGCTTATTTGTTTATATATTTATTTATTTATTGGAGCTTTCTCATTTCAAACCCAGCCATCCATCCTGCATGCTGGCTGCCCAGGCCCCAGTCACTGCTTGTCACTCTGAATTTCAAATGGCTCCAATTTTCCCCCTGATGGCACGGAGAAGTGGCAGGCAGCACATCGGGGAGGGTGGTCCTAGACATGCTGCCTGCAGCAGGGGTTCTATTAGAGCGAAGAGAGGGATGAGAGGCGGGAGAGGACAGGAGAGGAGAGTTTTCGAGCATCACGCCAGTAGTGATGTATTCTTTCTTTCTTTCTTTATGATTATTGTGGAGACTGCATTCTCATTTTGGGGTTGGTGTGGCATGGCTGATTGTTCCTTCTTTGCTTCTGGCTGGGTTTTGCTGATGGTGGAGCTGCCCTGCCCGCTAAAGCTGCCACTCACTCCCACAGCACTGTTTGTGTGCGGCGCATCCAGAAAAATGTGGCTGTTATTTGTCTTTATTTTTTGTTTGTTGAAATCTGCAAAAAATTTATTGATATTTTTATGTAACTCTTATGAGAATCCAAGGCTTTTTCTCCTGTTTATCATTGTGTGCTTTCCCTTAACAAGACCTTACCAGCTATGAGGAGCGGGCACTCTACTTGGAGGCCATTGTTCAGAACCATAGAGAGGTCATGACCTTTGAAGACTTTGCCTCACAGGTTTTCTCCCCCTCCCCTGGATATCCAATGAGTGGGACAGGTGAGAAATGAACCACACTGCAATTCTGTCCTCTTCCACATTCTTTCCACTCCACCTCTTTCTGTCTCTCCATCTCACTCCTGCTTCATTACCTTTGGGTATTTTCCTCCCATGCCTTCTTCCCTTTTTCCTCATCACCCCCCCCCCCCCGCGTTTCAGTCTCTCTTCTTCCTTCAAAACACACCTGTCCAAACCTTTTTCCCTCTCCTACCCCCCCTCTCTCTCCACTCCAAGCCCACGCTCACTGATGAATATCAAACGACGGGCCCAGGCTCTTCTTCAAACACTTTCTCCACTTCCTCCTGCCCCACTCACGCTACTTTGTACATCTCCTCTTTCTTTTTTTTCAAACCGCATCCTTCCATACAATTACTTTCCTATGAATATAAGCAGCCTTTTAAATGGCAGTTGCAGGGTGTGTGTCTTTGTGTGTGTCTTCATGAGCTCATTCACCAACACTTAAGAGATCCGACCAACAAACAGCAGCTCTCGGATGTCAGCACAGCACTCTTATCAACCTGTGATGAATAGAATGGAAAACGTGTCTTATCTTGTTCTTCCTACTTGTACCAGCACCGATCGATCTGCGCCAGCACTGAAATCAATACAGGATTGCACTTTTACACTCTATTGGATCTCGACACACGTTCTGTTTTGACAAGAAAAGCACTCCACAGCACCACACCGCAGACGTCGTGTCATTATCAAATCTGTCAGAGCTTATGTTTTGAACGAGGTTTACCGTGTATGCAGTATTTTTGTGCCATATGTGGGCATGTGAAAATTAACTGTCTACTTTTTCTTTCTTTCTTTTTTTGTTGGAATTGGCCTGTCTTACGTCTGTGTCGGACTTCAGATGTTCAGGTGTGATATTCAGACAGGCGGGAGGTGGAGAGACACATTACCATACTGCTGGGTTGGGGTGTAAAATTTACCACCTCCATCCTCGGTGCTGAATAAGCGTGCAGGGGCATATAGAAAAACAGGAGTGAAAATCAGAGAGAATTATTTTTAATTGCTCAAAGCAGCTGATGCTGACGAGTATTTCAGTCGTGGGTTGTTTTGACCACCTTCAGGTGAAAAACGTTCGGTACCCGAAACTCTGTTTCCGTGTCGAGTCTGCTCCCAATCTCAGGACGATGATTTAACTATGTAGTAGAATTGAACTATGGGAAATCATAAACGGTGGAGGAAGATTCTTGTTGCAGATTATTTTGGAAGAGCCCCAAATGACTGTTGCCCCAGCGAACAGAGTTAAAGGGTTCCCAGATTGCTTTGGAGCTGGTCTGAGAAAGGTTAGCTAGAACTGAGAATAATGTTTCACAGCATGGGACGTGTGCTGCAGCCAATGCATGAAGCTCAGAAGTATAATGAAGTCTGCAAGGTCATTGTGTCAGCCTCCCGCTGAGCAGCGATATCCCATTTCTCCAGAAACTGTGTGCAAACAGGCCAACAGAATAATACAAGGATATGCACAAAGGTATTGTTCAAACTTGCATAAAAATACTACAATACAGTATGTTTTTCTTACAGAACTGTGCAAAAGTCTTTCGATTTTGCCAGGAAATGGAAAACAGGTGCAATGATTTATTGAAACACAGAAATACAGTATGCCTAAGCTAAAATAATTCTAATAATTGGTATGACTGCTTTTATTATTGAACACAGCCTGAACTCTGTTGGGCACTTTCTTGTAATTTCTTTAAGTAGTCCACAGAAAACGTTCTCCAGGCCTCCTGATGGACATTCAAAGCTCTTCTTTGGATGTTTCTGCATTTTTTTTTTTCTGTTCTCTGTCATGATGATCCCACACTGCCTCAGTAATGCTGAGGTGCAGCTCTGGGGAGGCCAGTCCATGACTGATGGTGTGGTTTTGTTTTGTTTTTTCTCTCCGGGTATGCTTACCAGATTGTTTTGTGACAGGCAACCAATTTAAAATCCTAAAGGCATGATTTAAAGCTGGTTATTACTAAGTTTCTTATTATGTGTAAACACAACTCTGGTTCTTCCCTGAGGCTTGGTGCCTTTTCGTGTTGGAGTGATTCGTAGGTCACTATGTGACTTTTAGTTCGTATTGTATTTGCTACGTCTGGCGAAACATTAAGCAATGAGAGGTAAATGAAGACGTTTGCATAGCACTGTATGAGGTTTTGGATGTTGCATGTGGAATGCACTCAGAATAAGAGTCATTTACAGTTTTTGTAAGACTTGGTGTCACTACAAAGGCTTCCACTAGGAATAAACCAGCCTATCAAAATTAAAGTTGAGATTAAAATAAAATCCATTTTAAATAGGCTTTCTAAAGTTAGATTATTTCTTCGGTCACTGTCAGTGAAATCCAGGAATTAATGACATTGTAGATGCTGCAACCAGTACACACTCTTTTTGTCATTAGCAACAACTCTCACAATTTCACGTGTTTCATTTGTCAGCTGCATTTGCTGTATTTCAAAAAGTATGATACGTGTGACGCTTCAGGTCTAATGCATCTCACCAGGCTTAGAGCTTGAATGTGTCAGTGATGGCTGGCTGATGTTGCTCCTCATTCTTTTCAAATGTGCTACCACTCTCACTCTCCTATGCTTTTCCTTTGTGCAGGAGTGTGTGTGTGTGTGTGTGTGTGTGTGTGTCTGTTTATACACAAGTTTGTCTATCCATCTGTCTGTTCACCCATCCTGCTCTGCCTCTCATTGCTGCCACTAACATGTCACTCATGCTCCATGACAGCGTGCAGGCGTTGGCCGGGGATGGTTTGGGACATGGAGTACCCCTGGGCCAAACTGGACTGTAAGACTCTGCCTGCTTCCTCCATACTAGGCATGACGCCCGGCATCGGCTTGCTAACATCTATCATTTCGTTTAGGTCACCCTGAACCCCACCATCGTCAGATAACTAAGGGTTGCGCTTGATTTAGCAGCAGGGTTTGAATTTAAGCCCTGCACACTAATTGCTAAATGAAGCGCTCCTGCAGTTTTACCAGTTTGCTGTAAGGCATGCAACCCGAGCCCTTCACCTTGGTGGTTTGTCTGTCTTTCATAACTTCATTCTCACAGCTCCTGAATGTAACCCCAGTCTCACCCCACAACTTCAGTCGAGCATCGCGGCTTCCTGCATGAGCTAGCCCGTCTGTCACACCCGGACGAAGACTCCATCCTCACCACTCCGCCCTCCGTGTGTTACAACTTGCACCGTTTTGCTGCATTTTGAGTGTTTTTGTCATTTTGTGATCATTCACTTTACTTTTTAAAATGATTAACTGCACACAAGAAAACCCATTTTTTCTCTCTGGGTAAAAGTACATAAAAGCTCCCCCTGACCCTCCAAGGTGCCCCGGCATCTTTTCCCTCTCTCATGCTAACCCTCTCAGCTCGTAACATCGGTGCTAAATGTTTTCCAGCCTCTTGTTTCCATGTGAACTGAACACCATTCGTGCTTGGGATTTTTTTTCAAAATGGTCTCAGTTTTTAGAAACTCTAAGTGTAAGAGCCAATTAAAGGTTAATTTTATTGGTACTGGTAAAATGATTAGAGGAGAAATATACGTTTGATGTTAAGAATATAATTTCTAGTTGATTTCAAAATACTGTTTTGTTAAAGGTATAGAATATAGAAGTGCGACATTCTAATGCACTTTTTAGTATTTTGGGCTTCCGGCACACTGTAATTACGTAGTTGGGGAGTCGGATAAGCTGGAAGCAACACAGTTTTTTAACCGAGTCTTGCCATGTAAATTAAAAGTTTCAATAAACATATTTTTTGCAAGAAAAGTACCTGGACTTGCTCGCGTTTCAAATGCATGTTGCCGGACTGACTCCTAAAGGTGGTACAGAAGAGTGAAATAGAGACGGAGTGCCGCCACTACACTAAGTAGCCAGTTTGTCAGGTAGAGGGGAAAAAATGGCATTTGTTGATTAACTCATCACACAAATCAGTTAACCTTTTCTGACCTTTAAGCCTTTCAGCGACGGCTAACCACGACACTGCACGCGCTGGCTGAAGGTCCCTCCCTCTGTGCCTGAGAGTTTTCTTTTCAGTAGCGTTGTGTTGTGTCCTCCTGCAGTGTGATTAAGGTTGTGTGTGCTTTCTCTCATGATGCTTTACACTTTTTTTTTCTTTTTTTTCCCTCCTTTTTAGATTAAAAATATCTTAAAGATCCAAATACTGTGTGTGGTGAAGGTAAGCCCCCCAAATGAGGCCTGAAGCTTGTTTTGGTTCCGGCAGCCTGCCTACCTACCTGCTCTTCCCTCGTTCACTCATCCTGGCTGTTCCCCCTCCCCGAACCTCTCCTTTTTCATTCAGTACTAACCGAGCTTTATTTACTGAGCGCTTTAACAAAGGAAAAGGGACAGAAAAACCAGGCTGTTTATTTGGGGTATGTCCTACTGTTTAGGCCAGGCTGGTAATTGAGAGTGATGCACGGTGGGGACAATTAGCACCTGACTAAGTAGCAGCATGAACAATACGGCTACACTTCTGGCCCTCGCTTCTGCATGTGGCGCGCCTTTATCTCTTCCCCCAGCAAACACTTTTTTTTCTTTCTTTCCTTTTTTTTTTTTTTTTTCCTCCCTCAATCCCCCCACCGCCCCCACCCCTGTCATTTCCTCCTGTTGGAGTGTGCCTGTTTGCCTGGGGCAGACTCTGAGACTAACACCTGCCGCACTGGAAGACGTCTTTGTCATCTAAAGCCTTGTTTGAACTGCTGCAGTGGGGACCAATGGGATAGCAGGGCCATTTAAAGAGTCTCTTTGTTTTCTTTCTCCCTTTGCTTCTCCTCTCTTCTTTCCGTCAGAAATGAAGCTCGGCGTACGGCCGTTTTGACCGAGTATAGGGCGGACGTGTTGGGTTGTAATCACGATAATGATGACACATTAGCCTCTTCTGGGTCTCTGTTATTTTTCCCCACTTAGTAGCTTACTTGGAAAATTAATTCTTACAAAAGGCCATACAGTGAAGAACATCATTTAGAAACTGATGCAACCGCAGTCATTAAGTGCCACAGTGGTAGTGATGACTGTTTAGTGCAGCGCGTCTTTAATGGGGTGTTGACTGGATTGCCTTTAATAGTCGTATGTTTTTCCAGCAGATGCATTTTGCAAGAGTTTACTGTAGGAATGAGTACAATACGGGAATGCAGAAATCGTCCTGCTCATTTTTACCCAAGCCCGATCCTTTTTTTCTTTTTTTTTTATATTCATATGCAGATTTGAGAATGCATGTTCAGACCCCCCCGCCTCACCTCCCCTCTAGCCCTTCACAATACCCACACCCAGCGTTTCATCCACGGCCCAGCCTCCTCTCTGTGAGCCGTGGCTCTGGATGCTGCTGGTGTCCACTGTGCGGCTGAGTGTCTGTTACTCCAGCCATCTGCCATTCCTTTTAGCCGCTGCAACTTGAGATGCCGCCGAAAAAATGGCAGGAAATAAAAGGATAGGAAAGAAAATAGGCAACCAGATGCCACCTCAACAAAGCAGAAAAGTTGTTTAAACTCGAGGCATGGGGCCAAAGCGGGTGGGGTCGGGGTGGGGGGGCGCCCGTAGTTGGGGTTTGGTCAGGGGCACAGCGAGGAAGTCGGCGTTCACAGTAATTGATTGTCCTCGCCAGTATTTCATGCCCACCTCCCAGCTTATTACCGTTTGTCATAATCATTGAAGTGAAGTTTTTGTGGAAAAGGAAAATGTTTGACAATAGGAAGGCTCCACATGTCCACGACAAGAGCGTAATGTGTAATTTCATTTTCATTCAAAGCATTCTGCTGTCACACTGTGAACTGAATACTTTTTTTTTTTTTTTACAAAGGTTGCCTCATTTTTCACATCATAAAAGGGAAACTGTTGGGGATAAAGGCAGCTTCTCTTTCAACAAGCTTTGCTTCTGTGCAGCATGTGAAAAAAGCATGTGATTTCTGAGATACGCCATCTTGATTCGAATGAATTCTGCTCTGCAGCAAACTCGAATCCCGACACTCTTTTATTCTAAACTTGGTATTTGTGTGAATGTTGGTGGAAATCCAGGGAATTGGGTGATCCTGGTTTTGGGAGCAGCCACGTGCATGATGGAGCGTGCTGGGATATAAAACAATCAAACCCTCCTCTCCCTGTCTCTCTCTCTCTCGTTGTCGTGTTTCTGTCTACAAACTTTTTCTCCATCTCTCTCTCCCAGGGTCCTTCACCGGCAGCGGAAGCACCGAAGCCGGAAGCATCACCACCACGACAACAGATTCAGTCGACCAGGTGTCTCCCACCATGCCCCGTGCCACAAAGAACAGAGTTTCCGGGAAACTCCGCCGATCAGCCAGCGCTATAAGCAAATCCTCCAACTGAGCTCTTCAACCCGTCCCCCTCTTCCCCCTGCCCGAGTGCCGCCTTCAGTCTTTTCTCGAAAAACCTCACAAACTCAGCCGCGACTGCAAGAAATTACTTTGATGTTTCATTTTTTTCCTTTTTGTGACATATAAACATTAACTGGAGCATACGGCAATTTTTAATTTAAGTGGCAATCATTGATTTCTTTGTCAGTACATTTCACTTTGTTGTGGTGTTAACTGAGACAGGTGTGTACGTGAAAGTAAGCTATTTATGTTCGTTGGTTTCAGCATAGGAGGCACCTGCAAGGATTTTATCCTCATTTTCTAGAGCGCTCATGTGCGCTAGAAAAACACTTAAAGTTCTTACTGTAGTAAGGTAATGGGAGACTGTTTTACCCTGTTTCTGTAGTTCCTCTGTCCCAGCACTTCATGTAACAAAGCACTGATGACGCAGCTGTAAATGACACCACGCTAAAACTGCACAAGAGTTTGGTATCCATTTATAAATAAGTCTGCCTTTTATACCTCTGTTTGCATCCGCCACAGCCTCTCTGTGTCAAAGATACCATTTCAGTTTGCGGCAGTGTGATGCCGTCCCATCCACGTTGGGGAATGATGTTCCTGCAGGGAAAAGCACCAATGGATGGGGAAAGCCTCCCCTGAATGTTTCGCATTCGCTGCACTAGTACACGGGAGTCCCTGCAGCATGTGCAGCCAGAGGCTGTTTAATTGTTTTGAACTCGGAGTGGACAATCGATGACGTCTTTCTAACTTGAGCTGAAATGACATTTGGGTTTCGTTTTTTTTACTACTCTAATTTTCCTTTTTAAATGAATTCCAATGGATCGTGTCATTATTTGATTTATGCAACTGCGCTGGAATGAGAAAACACTGTGTTTGTAATTGTTTTCTGATGTCGTTAACATAGGCTCATGTCCGGTAATTAAATAAGTTCCTCCCGTCTCTTTCCTCTGCTATCAGTTTCCCTGTCCTGTAAAGCCGAGACATCGACATTCCAACATTTCCAACATTCCCAACACACACCGACCACGGTCTTTGCACTCGCTCTTGTCAGTTAACATCAAATGCTTCTTTGTTCTTGTATGTAAATTGCTTTAAATATTATTTGTTGATGTCAGTCTGTTGGATGGACTGTTTGAATTATCCTTTGCGGTGTTGTGTGTTCGTGTGGTGTTTAAAGGAAAAATGCCGCCAGAGCCTCAGGTAACTCCATGCACTGGTGTGTGTGTGTGTGTGTGAGATTGTGTTTCTGAGGGAGCTTCTCACAGTCCCTGTGTAATGTCTGTCTTCTAAGATGATGTCCCACATTATTTCCACGCCCCTCAATCAAATCTCAGCGTCCCGTCTCCTCCTCGGGAGTAAAAAAACAAGTGTCTCTTCCTCCCTCTGCGTCTCTCAAGTTCGCGTCTCATGAAAACAGCAACAGATGGATTTTTGCTCTTTATTTATTGGTGGTGTGCTGCCACCTTCTTTGTGTCAGTGGCATCCATTCGTCCTCTTTCCCATGAGCCTCTTCCCATGTCATGGCCTCCTGAGGCCACGGGAGGGGATGGCGGTGGGGAGGAGGAGGGGGCTGGGTTTAGGTGGCATGCCAGAGCTGAACTCTTAACAGCCCTCCTAGCAACAGCCAGCCCGCCTCTCGCACTCCTCCAACCTGCCAGCTCGAGTTGTCATGGTAGCCAGGTGTCCCCCGCCTCCCCTCCCTCCCACTCACCCACTCACTCGCAAACATAGTCACTCACATAAACACACTATAGACTCTCACCCTCTGAGGGCTCCACCTAAGCTGCAACACTATCCCCCATCTGTTGCACTACTATGCCTTACTTTCCCCGCGTTCCTCTGTCGGTTTCTCCACATCTCACCTCCTGTTGGTCCGTTCCCGAGCAGGATGTGAGGAATCCCCGCAGCAGGAGGAGGACTGACAGATCTGTGCTCTCTTTATTTTATGTGTTGTCATTTTTGAGGAATGTATAGATATATAGGCCTGGATCACATCTATGGTTTTAATTTTCCCCAAAGCCACTTGAAGGAACTGACCATGATGTTGATCCAAAGATTGTAGCTTATAGAATATGTCTGTTAAAAGGAGGGCTCGCGCCTTCCTTTCGGAGGATTAGTCACTGGAGGTGTTAGTTCGGACCAAGATTGTGTGTCTTATACGCGTGAAGAAATTGAGATAGTCGTAGTTTTAGTTATTTTCTCCTTCTCGTTTTAGAAATCCTTGTACATTGTGTCAAATTTGAGGGCTTCGTTGCCCTCAGGATATAAATATATTAATGCCTGTAATATAATCTTTGTATAAGAGGGGGAAAAAGCTTGAAACTTTCATCATTACTTGTCAACATATCAAACTGTTTTTAATGACCGAAGTCCTGCTATCTTTATTAGAAATGTGAAAACTGAAACATTTCATTAAATCAATTTGAAATTCTACCTGTCGTTTGCTGTATTTCTGATTATCTGGATTTGTATGGTTTGTGTGTGTGGTTATGATGGTGCTGTTGCCATGGGCTTTCTGACCCTGGCCTGGCCATGCTGGCAGCAGCAGGAGTAATCTGACCCTCCTCCCATCTGTCTCCCCTGCTGCTCTACCCTGCTTAAAGGAGCATAATGGAGCCTCACCAGGAGGTACAGGTGCAATTTGTTGCAGCATCTACAGGTGCCCTGCCACATAAAGACGCAAGAAAAGTACTTGACTGTAATTGGAGCCCTTAAATTGTGCATCCGTGAGAAAGAAACCTAACGTTGCCCCATTTTCACCCGGCTCGGCACTGTTTGCTTGTTTGTCACCGACTCTGAGATACATTACGACAGAACAGGCTGATATCCCAAATTGTGTTATTTCATGTGTTACACTGGCAGCTGCAGTCAATTTTCACACTTCAGATCTCACTCTTTCTTAATGCATTGTCAGTGTTGCCTGGAGGAGCTCGAGCAGGAGGGGGTAACACTGAAAAGTTTGCCTTCTCTGTGGCCTTGCACCGCTGCAGGAGTTTTAATAAGCACAAGAACTCTGCAGAAGCAGGAAGAGACTGTGAGGAGTTCAAGTTAGTGAAGAGGTGATGTTTTTAAATGTGTGTGTATATTTTTTATTTTTACACTACATTAGTCTTTCAGTTGACCTTTTTTTTTGTCATCACTGATCGGCCTGTGAGGTCAGCTATATGTGTCTTTTGCTAAATTACCACTAACTTAATGCTTTATGGATTCTGGAGGTCAGCTTTGAAGCCAGTTGTGCCCTGATGTGTCCTAAATCATTTGAAAACAACCGAAGCAGGAAAAGAAATCGAGTTGTGTGAGTTTTCCAAAGCAGACAGATGTTTTACTGCTGCAGAGGTGAGCTCTGATCCACCACCTCTTTGTCCTGCTGTCATGTCCTGACGTGGTATTAAGAGGGTGAATTTATGATTAGGCCTTAAGTGCTTCACTGAGGCAGCGAAACGGCGTCTATTGAGCCACCGCAGCGATGATTTACGCAGAATAAGTCTGATGTCGAAGGCACAGGGGGGTTTAGCCAAGAGAGTTGGACTTTCTCCCTGTTAAAGACGACTAAATAGATTGGTATCGTTTTGGAGTGTCACCATGTGTGGGAGAGGTGTTGAAGAGGAACCTTTACAGGTTTTGAAAGGTGACTTGGTTTCAGTTCACTCTGTCAAAGTTTAACAATTTGTCATCTCGCTCTTGTACTTCAGAAGGCTGCTGTCAGAATCAACTTCAAATCAGCTGATCAGGCATAAAAAATGGGACAGAAAGTGCCCACGATGCCTCCTGTAGAACATTTTAGTCGAACAGAGTTTAAAATATGTGTGGAGGAACGGAGCGGGATTTATTTTGGTGTGTGTTCCTGTGCGCACTGCGCAGTTTGCGGGTTGAAATTAAGAAAACGATTGCACGTGGGCATTTTGGCATTTCTTCTCGGCTTTCCCAAAAGGAGCAAAACCAGAATGAGCCACGAGCTCATTGTGATTTAGTAATAATTATTGTAGCACGAGGAGTTTTGTTTGGACATAAAGTTCATGGTGTCGTGTGCGGCTTCCTGTCTGTGTGAAAAGCGTCTTGAGACCACGTGTCCTTTGGAAAATATTTTATTTCGATAGACAACAACGATATACACATACAATCAAAGCGCTATAAAAGCCAACATTTAAGAAAAATAACTTGTCCTTAAAAAAGATTGCATCTAAGGTAAGAGCTTTACGTTTTTTCCTCTTTTTTATTTTTTTATTTTTTATTTTTTTTTACAAGAGCTGTGGAGATTGAAGATTAAAACCCGACCCACGACATTTATCACAACTCATAAATTTGACAAAAGGAAACAAAACAAAAAAACACAAAAGATTTGGCTATACGACATGTAAACTGCCAGAACGATTCACAGGAAAAAATCACGACAAACACAATAAGTTACATAAAATAATTAGAATAAATAAATAAATAAACATATGATGACAAATATTGCAACAATTTTCAATAATAATAATAAAATATGTGCCAGCATTCAAATTAAAACAATCTATGTTGACTTTTTTTAAGGCAGTTATACAGCGGGATTTGGATGTGTACGTAGGCTATTTCGGACTAGGCTTATTTGTATACTAAAGGCATTTGTGGTTCTACTAAACAGGGAATTCCTCAGTCACTCTTTTTTTTTTTTTCTCCATCAACACAAAGTAAGTTCTGTCATTCACAAACTAGCGTAAAGCTACAGTGATAGAGCAATCGCGGCCGGTGAAGTCAACAGGCTTTGATGGGGAAAAGGATTTCTGAGAAATTTAAGACATTTCTTAGGTCTAGAAGCTATCGTTGAACATGTGCTGTCCTAGAAAAATACCCTTTAACAGTCAAACTAACGCTTTGTATTCGTTTTTTTTTTTTAATCTTGATAAACTAATTTGAGAAAGAAAATCTCAAAATAGGCCTATATGTAATTCAAATATAGAGAGAAGCATTCAACAATCACTGATTGGCATGGAAAAGACACCACTTAAACATTAAACTGCCCTGCCTTTCATTGGCCTAAAGTTATGGCAGTGAGCACAAACCCTTTGTGTTTTCTTTTCTTTTCTTTTTTTAACCCCCAAAGCCACTTTTCTATCCGCTTCTTAATTATTATTTTTATTTAATTTTCCCCCATCAAAGGCACGAGTTCTGTGTTGTCTTTAGCAGGCGGGGCGCACCGGCATTTGGAGCAGGATCACCTGCCTGTTCTCCGAGGGGTGGCACTTGTTTATGTGCCTGGTGAGCCCTGGCGAGCTGTAGAGGGTGGCGGGGCAGTATTTGCACGGGTAAATCTGGGAGGAGTGCATGAGGCGCAGGTGTCTCTCCTGGCCGGCCCTGCTGGTGAAGCTCTCCCGGCACACCGGGCACAGCAGGCAGTCCACCGGGCTCAGATTGAGGGGGCTTTGGTTTGAGGCTTCCGCTGAGGATGAGGATGATGACGCTGATGAGGTGTTTGACTCCGGAGCCTGCTCTGCCGGGCGGTCGCTGGTTTGAAACCCGCGCTCCTCCAGCACTTTCTTTTGCAGGGCCTGGTGTCCCATGATGTGTTTCCTTAGGCACGCCTGCCGCTTAAACCTCTTCCCGCAGAACTGGCAGTCATAGCAGCCATCTTCAGAACCCGATTCGGACAGACCTGGACTCGGGGTGTCTCTGTCACTCATGTCTTTGGCTTCGTCGGAGACTGACTTGACACCTAGTGGTGGCATTTTGGCCATTTCAGGTTTGATGCCCTGCGCGGGTGGCATGGCGGGCGCGCCGGTGGTCCGGGGTTTGTGCCAGCGGCGGTGAGAGGCGAGGTTTGCCGGGCAGCTGAACATCTTATCGCACTCAGGACACCGGTACTCGACCCTGACTATGCGGGAGCACTTGTGCTGAGCCAGGGAGAACGGATCCGCGTACGCCTCCTTGCACAGCTGGCACACGAACTCCCCCAGAGGTTTGTTTCCTGCGGAGGACTGAGCCCGCGGCTTCATCTCCACCGGACCCTCTTTGATTTTGAGACCAAGCACCGGAGAAGTCGTCACCTCGTCTTCAAAGTTGAGTTTTCTAATGGCTTTGGGTTTTTTGGATGCGGCTTTAGATTTGCGCTCCGTTCCATCAGTTGCGGGTCTTTTGGTGCCGACCCGGTTGCTTGGTCCTGGGAGGCTGCTACTGCTGGTGGTGCTGGTGCCGCTGCGGCTGCTGTTGCTGGTGCCGATTTTCAGGTCGACCGGGGCGTACAGGAGGTGATCCAGACCGGAGAGGGAGGCGGGTGTTGGGAATGACTCGGCAGAAATAGGCGAGCCCAGATTGAAACTTCGCTCGAAATATCCCCTGTCGTGCTCCTTGCTGATGGGCCGGGTGGGGCTGTAGAGGGCTTGGCACACGGCTTCTGGGTTGCCGAACTGTGCCGGCTTCTCCATTCTTGGCACCGACGCGTCAGCTGCGGTGAAATCCGGCGATGCGGAGGCGCGGTCCGGACTGGACGCCACTGAAATCGGCGGGGATGGGTCCGTGTGACTCGGCAAGGCAGCTGGGGTGGGTGGCTCCTGGAGGTCATCATCGTCTGACCGAGTCCTGTAGGAAACATGTGCAGATTTCTTGTTTCTTTTTACCAGGAATCCTTTGGGCATCTTGGCGAGGAACGGCGAAAAGGCACTTCGGGGAGGTGGGTAAAATCTGGAGTATCCAGGTTTGAAAAATATGGCAACACTAGAGGCTTATGGGACTTGATTTCCCCAGTATATCGATCCCTATGTTGCTGAAATGTTTTCGTCTCCAAGGCATAGCTCCACTCTTTTTATGCCGGAATGATGCTATTGTTCTCGCCCCCCCTGTTGCAGCATCCCCGACCAATCGGATGAAACCAAGATCCCAGTGGGTTTTATTGTGGGAGGGCTCAGATCCTGGGTTTGCTGGATTTCGTTGGAGGATGTGCAGATAGCTTAGCAGATGTACTGGCGGTTTATTACATTAATGTGTGCGCTCTGCCCCTCCCCGACAGAGGCACACGCCGGGACCCTCCTCTTTTTACGGTCTGATGGGCCCCTACACAAATGCACACGTGCCACTGCTTTGTGGTTCTCCTCCGGGGGTCCCGGAGTTGCCAAAAGGAAATGTCCGTCACCGCCACAATTATCACAATTTCGAATTAAAACTGGGTGAGACAAGCTTGGTTAAACAGAAACCCAAAGGTGTGTTTCTTCCCGTGTCCGCTGTGGTGCTGGTCAGAGAGGCGGCTCGCCTCACACACGGCTGTAAAACTGTGTTTGCAGTGCACAGTCATCCAGTTTGTTTTAAGGCTAAACATTTTTTCTATCCACGCACTTGACTCGTTTACGCGTGACCTTTACGCGCGTTCCGCGGGCACATCAGTGAACTAAAGACACTTTTTAAAGACCTTTATTTTGGTCTTGAATAAACACTACAGAGGGAGTGTTTCTTTATTTTAGGGCACGTGTCTGTCTCGGTAGTTTAACTCGACATATAAATCGGTCATCTCGCTGCATACATAAGTAATAAGAAGGCCCTCTAGTCTTTGTGCACAATGGCTACGTCTGCCCGTGCTTGGATATCCTGTCTCTCTTTTTTTCTGTTTGAAAGGCAAATTGACCTCTTAACTGTGAAACGGGACTCACGGCCAATCTGGCCCACAGCTAGACGCGTGCTGGGCGGAATCAGTGCTCCAGACAAAGAAGGCCGAAGCCGAATTTCGTGTTGGGGAGAAATGCTGCCCAGATATTCAGAGCTAAAATGTGGCTGATGTAGCTGCTGGATAGCCCAAAAGTGTTTTCGGGATGTTAGAAGTTGAGTACAATTCTGCTGGAAGAAGCTAATCTAAGTTTGGATTGTGTCGAATCCACGTTTTTACAAACTGAACGGTTTGATTTACTTTCAAATGTCTCAAAGCAAAACTCAGCTTGAGTTAAACTGACTCATTTCGCAGCACGTCTCCATCTAACAAAGACAGACCGCACTGTTGTCTATTTCTCTTCCCCGTCAGCGCTCTGTGATTCTCTCATATTTTGTGTGCAAGTCTTCTGTTTTTTCGCCATAATGGCTAAATGTATGCGGCAGTGCGCCACTTGGCAGAGTGTGCATTCTTTTTCCCTTTCAGTCAGCAGACCAGGGAGGAATTAATCTCCATCATCGGACATTGTTCCCCTCATTTGCATAAAGCTGCAGTATGACCAAGTCAAATAATTGCACAATCGGAGCCGAGCCGCAGGCCTGTGCCTTCCTTTCAATAGGCCTCTGTGCCCCGGTGCCTCCTCACCTGCCTGAAAACACACCGTTATGTTTGTTGGAAATGGTTAAATGATAGATTAGCTGAATAATAATGTAACAAAGTCTGAAATGCGCACGAGGCAGACTTAAAACTGCGGGAACCTTTAAATTATTTCAGTAAGTGACAAAGTTTGACCACGATTTTGAAGTTTCTCTGAGAATCACGTTTAAACGTGTCGTTCATCTAATCGTAGCTGTTTTTTGTTGGGTTTTTTGTATGTTGTTTTATTTTCACGGGTTTCATCGACTGGCCCAGAGGTAATTATAGATTTTCTCTAAATGAGAAACTTCTCTAAAGCCTGATTTCTGTCCCTGCTGCATCACGCTCTCCTCCGCCGCTCTGTAACTGTTGTTCTTTCAGTCTGCGCGTCTATTAGTCGTGGTTTGTTGGGACTACAAGCTTTGATGGCATTTTAACGAGTTCCTCTTTCCCCCGAGATAATTTCTGTGGGGCGCATGGGCCGGTGTGTTGGCCTTGGCCGTACCGACGCATGCGCGTGTTTGCTCAGTGGCGCGTGCTGCCCTGCGCGGACGGGAAGCATAGGCGCCTAATTAGCATACAGCTGCAGCTGCTTTAACGCAGGCCCAACTCCATCCTTTTAACCTTATGGCATGCTATAGGAGTCCACTATTGCTCGAGTTTGCCTCTTTCATACAGGTTATGATGTTTATGTTGAAATATAATATCGGTAAACGTGTAAAATATATCAATAAGTACATTTTAGATGTTTTTTTCATTGAGGTTAAATCACATTTCTTTGCTAAAGGCACGCTTTGTTTTGTTTTTTGTCCATCCTTTTGCAAATAAGCTCTTACAATGACTGCTAAACCTTTGTAGGCCTGTTAGTTTATGGCTTAACTGCATCACCAGAAGCCTGATTTGAATACTGGTCCATTTCTGAGATTCTGGCTTCAGAGCTCAGCTCTTACTTCATTGCACCACCTACAGGATGACGGGTTAAACTCGGTAACAAAGGCAGAGTTTACCTCCAGTCACCAGAACCTAATGATCTTTTAAAAGGCATCACCACATAGTTTGTGTTCAGCATTACTCGTGATTACAGACGGAGCTTTGGAGCCGTTTGGTCATGTCACACAGATTGGATTACACTTATTCTCGCTGTAGCTGTACAGACACCTCCTGTACATCCCTGATGAATGATTGCCTCCATGTGCTGTGCCAATCAAAGCCAATTTGAAAGTGCAATAGGACGTGACTGTAATTGGTGCTCACTACAGGGCCACATTCAATGCACTGTCAATCAATTATTGTAATGGATTAGCTGAGCTCCTATTCTGGCTGGTTGTAATCTGATAGAGGGCTTTTTCAGCACCATGGAGAGAGCCAGCGAGGGACCCAGATTTAATCAGACTGGCTGTGGACACAGCACAGCCTCGGCTACACAGCCTTTGTCCCCAACGCTGAGAGCAGGCACAGACCAGCAATAGAACAGAGATGCAGCAGAACAAAAGAGCCTAATGAAGCCATTGGGTTTTTTTGTTTTTTTTAATATCCTTGTTCAAAACACACAGACACAATTTTTATCAAGGGAAACAGTGTTTTACTTCACTCTTGTCCAGTCATCTGGCTTCACCGGCTCCATATTCCTCGACTTATTCAATACCTTCAAACCTCTCAGCGACTTGGCATTCTCATATTTTTCAGACCTTCACCCTTACGCCCTTCACAGTTTCAGCTGCTGTTCTGACTGCTCCTCACTTCAAACCTAACACCACGGGTGCCCGATCTTTCAGCTGTGGTGCAACTCATCACCTCTACACCTTCGCCAGCTCGACTCTTTTTCACAGTTCAAATCTCAGCTCAAAACCTGCCTGTTTTCATTTGCATATCAGCTGTAATCATCCTATTATGTTTTACTTTCTCAGTTATTTTTATCTTTTAATAGTGTTCTTGTTGTTTAGCGTTGTGTAAGATGACCTCGAGTGTTTGAAACACGCCAACGGATGAAATGTGTTATTGCTTTTGTCGTCTCTAGCTCTAAGTTCGTCCGTGCGTTTTCCCTCACTGTGGGAAAATAAATTTATTTTTAAAAATAACTGCAGTTCTAAAACACCTTTGTATTCCGGTTTCCAGATACTGACTGTAAACTGAAGGATTTTAGTGCTTGAAGTACTTTGTTTGACGGTCACATCTCTAATGCGAGCTAACACCTTAGTTTCCTGCTCTCTGACCAGAGATCATCGTGGCTGTTTTCACAATTTGCGTCCCGTGTGACCTGGAAAACCATCTGTAGGCGATGTGGGGGAATTCAACAAGTCCCTGCGAGGCAGGAGTCAAACTGCTCCTGTAAAGAGCAACAATAGTAAAAGGTTTGTGGAAAAGAAGTCAGACAGTAGAGCCAGAGGATCAATGGGGAAATTGGCTGTTTAGCAACGAGTGCAGCACGGAGGTCACTGTCTAGACTTTAAAGTGTACTTTGGATGGATGCCCATGAGACCAGGTTACTGTGAAAAGCCCCATAAAGTGGTATAGCTCTGAGCTTAGACTAATGGACCTGGTGGACCTGACTGGGAATGTCCCTGATGCCATCTGTACGTTTGACGGTGATGCTGATGACTTTATGACAGCACAGACAGATGTTTTCTGGTTTTAATGACATTTCTAAAAAGGTTCTGTGGATCTAGCTGGCAAAACAGTCTTTTTGGAATATAGCCGCAGTGCATCTTTAGAGGGGGATTATGATGACATCCAAGGCGAATAAAGGAGAACGCCACGAATGCTTTTAGTGTTTATATCAAACATCGTATGATCAGACATGTGAACAAAGGCTTCAAAGGGACAACACCAGATTTTTTCCCCCCTTGTAAAGAGCCTGTTATTAAAAGGAGGTCTTTCTGCATATCAGGCATCAGTTGCTGGAGTCCCAGGGGCATGTTTAGCTCTAATTTACTCATCAAAAACATCAGTGTCTCTCAATAATCTCTGCAGTCCATTGGTTGTTTGGGGTGGAGTCCCCTGTCAGAAAGCATGCCCTGGAATGTTAAACACTAATTCACCTCTGAGCGGTGGAGGTGGATAAAGTGATTGTTCTATCTGGGAGCTGATTAAAACAGGCTCTAGCCCGTTTCTCCCCTCTGCGTTCACCTCTGACGTCCATCACATTCATTTCAGTATTCATGAGTGGATGAGAAAGCCCAGGCAGAGCGACTGCCGTATTACAGATAATAAGGCCAGCGGGCACCACATTCACTGCCACAGGTCCCCCCCCACCCCACCCCTGCCCCAGCTCATTCAATTACTCTACAAGAGTTCTCTGAGGCACAGCTGCACTATGGGGGTAAAGAGGAGCAAATTGAGGTACATTCATGTAGAAGCACACGCACTCACGCACCTCACAGATACAAAGAAGTGGAGGAGGTACGCACACGGCAGCGAGAGCAGCCAGCGTATAAAGGATCTCACTGACAGGCATTTAGCTTAGTAGTCAATACATTACACAAGTAGACAACAAAAAAGGCTCATCCTCTCTAACTCACTGGCTCCCTGAAGATTATATTGATAATGACTCTATAAGAGAAATGAAACCAAGGCCATTCCTCATAGACTCCATATATGAGGTTGCCATTATCTTGATGAAAGTGTAGACAGCAGCTGTATCATCTACGAGCATGAAAGATGGACTCTGGCAGACCTAATGGGCCATATCCGTTATCTATTGATTATCATCCATTCATCTAAAGATGCATTAGGGCCGTGTGAAAATCTCTGTTAAAAACATAACTGCCTGCTTCCTGAATTATTTACAAAGTTAGGTTTTAAACAATGGCTCTAAATGCGATTGTCCACCTGGTGTCATCACTCAAGAGAAGACTGGCTGCTCTCCGTGGTGCTGAACTTCTCCCCTGGAGTTTACAGCAGCAGCTGTCTCGTAGAGCACTGAGGTCTGTAAAACACTTAATGTGTAAATCCTGCTCTCAGTGCGCCAATAAAACACCCATTCTTCCACTGTGCGTGCTTTGATTGGTTTTTAAAATTAAAATTATACATAATACTTTTTGGAAATTCATGTATTTGCTCATGTCCCTCACAACGATTGGCCAAATCTTTGCATTTCTAATGGAAATGTTTGGCTTATCTTAGTAAAGCACAGCGCTCTCCTTTTAAGTACATTTATCCTTTTGTTTGTATCCTTTTGTTGTAAGTGTTATAAGGGTAAAACCACAGCCTGTAACATGATATCGCGAGTTTAGCTGTTTCCCTTGCTTTCAGCTTTTCTGCAGCTTCATATTTACTTAAATCAGCGAGAGTGGTATTGATTTTCTTTTCAAACACTTACTCTAGCAACTTAAATTGTAGGCTACAGAAAAAGATGAACGTAGCCACCGTGATGTCTCCAGTCAGATTTGAAGCTTTATGCTGGAGCATCTTGGATTTTTTGTTTTTAGCGGTGGATCTATGAAACTGAGGAAATCCTAATGCAGACTTGTAAAAAGCTAATGATTGAGATCATCGATTCAACAGGAAAGCGTTTAATAAGGTCATAAATTAAGGGAGCGAGAAGGTCATTTTCACATAGATTTCTATACAATGCATCTTTTTTTAAGGAACAAGAGTCGCCCCCTGCTGGCAGTCAGAAAAAATACAGATTTAGGGCACATGTGCACTGGCTTCAGTGCAGCCTGTAGTCTATGTTTAGTGAGCCTGTTTCACAGACATTTCTTCGAGTATTACGGCCACACGTTGACTTTAACAACGTAACTCTGCACGTGTGATTGGCAGATTTTTTACACCAAATCAAATGTGTTTCGCTCCTTAGATGAATGTGTAAACCACTTTTTCTTTCATTAATATAATAAATGCTATGTCATCATGACATATCTTTGTCTCCTGCTCTCACAGTTCTCCGCTGAGATTTATCAAAATCTAACAAATGCACAAGTCTTGGAGACATTTTGAGCTCAATTATCAAGTCCACCCTTAACACATGTACATTTCTTGACATTTGATTTGGGAATTTTCCAAACAAAGAATTCACAGAATTGGTACACTCTTCATTAGATTGCATAATTTGCATTCTCTTGTAATTGTGCTGCTTCCTTGATTATTAAATGATCACCCTAATTAGGGAGCATAATAGGGTTAATCAGACTCTGCTCGTCACACTTATTATTCCTCCAAAAAATGAAGGAAAAAGATACAGTACTTGATTAATTATATCAGCCTTTTCATCAGCTGGGCTACCATCCTCCTCCCTGAAATTAATATCATGTTGTAAATGGAAGGAAGGAGCTGGCCGGACACAGACAGATGAAAGATTTCACTCAAATTAATTAAGCACTAATTATGCGGCGGGAGTTGGGAGCAGTTTGCATAATGAGCTCTATCAAAAGAGATCAGTCATGAAGAGGGACTGTAGAGTTTCTATACAGCCTTCAGATCATACAGACACACCACTGCACTGCACGAAGAGGGCTAGCAGAGAAGTGGGAAGAGGGTTAAAGCACTTCGAGGCTTGAGTCGTGAGGTTGAGGAGTGTTTTGTTTGGTTTGTCAACATGCCGAGGATCAGAGCCTTCCTCACTTGTGCCACAAATATGGATTATTCCATTCTCACTTAAAGGTATCACATCTGTCCCGGGGCTGTGTATGTAATTTTTTTCTCCCAGCTTAAGAATGAGATGATGAATTCCCCGGTCTGGCGAGAGGAAATAAGAACAGAATGTACCTATAAGTCCAAGCTAATCACAAACAACCTGCATCCACACTCGAGGGAGCTTTAAAGACCCTAATCACCTCCCACTCCAATTCTTGTGGTGTTCTGTTATTGCTGATCAGGGACTACACTGTGGCTATCTATTTAGACAATGGGAAAAGGGATTACATAGACAGAAACTCTAGGTCTAAATCGCCTGTTTAATCACTGCAACTGTGCAGTCTGTGGAGCCGAGTTACTTGAACTGATTTGTGCCATAGCAGCAGCAATCATGCATTGGCTAATCAGGGTGCACAGCCCGGAACTGCCCTTCAAGGTCTCCGAGTGGAATTACAAAGACTATGATTAGTTAATCAAATGAAGAACCCAATGTCCTTTCTTTATTTGTGTATACACCTTATCTAAATGGAAATTGTATAGCTGAGGCACTTCCAGAAGGGCACATCTACATGTGAATGATCCTCCTCGAGTCCTTGGCACTGAATGCAGAATAAGATCTTTCACTCCCAATCATCGTGTTATGGCATTGTGGGGACTTTTACATGTCTGAATGATATTTGTTGTCGATGCGCGTGCGAATTATGCAATCACTCCGTCTGTTGTCGAGTAAATCACAAAGCAGTAGACGGCAACTCTTTGAACGCTCGTGATGATCTGTGGCAGAATGTCAAGACTATTACTTTGAGAAAGGAGAGGGGGGGAAGCAGACGGACAGCTTTCTGATTATGACAATAAACAAAAAGGAATGAATCAAATGTGCAAAAGGCTAGTATGTATGTATGTATGTGGCACAGAGATGCTGTATGTAAGCCTTTAATCATGTTGGGTGTCTGCTAATCAGGTAGCCTCCTCTCATTGTTTCCTACCAGAGTCCAGATGATCTTTCCATCATCTGGATTCACTTACTGGTAATATCACAAATCTGTTGTAAAGACAACCAACCAACACATCAAACAAATACACCAAAGATTAAAGTTGTGTTTAAGCATCTATATGTGTTACTGATGCTCAGCTCATCTAAACTCTCTCCTCTCAGCACACAGAGATCAGAGCGACCTTCCAGGACTGGTGGTGCTATGGTCCAGAGAATTGATTGGTCAGTATCATAACCTGCTCCAGAAAGGTTATCTGGATAAGATCAAACCCTGCTTTGTAAAACTGAGCCCTGTTCTGACAGTAAATTAAGAAAATATTGAAAAAGTCACCATGTGGAATACAGAGTTCTGTTCTTTAACTCTAAAGGTGACCATTTTCACGTCATCATTTTAGCTTTTCTTTTATGATCTGCTGACTCATATCTTAATGACCGGCAGTAGTGGCACATCCATCCTTTTTGGTCCTTTTGGACACTACTGGGTTCCATGATTAACCAAAGCAACGCCATGCTGGAACCAACAGGACCATAAAGTCATCAGGAATGTGCTTATTGAGTTCGCTCGTCAAAGAAGCCAGTGTTTAAATTTCCGTAAGCTTCTACACTAAGGACTTATTTTTGCAACTACAGGAGATTACAACAAATGTAGATTAAGCCACTTACTTCACTTGTCTGACCCAGAAGTTAGGTCCATCTTTCATATACAGTCTATCGCCTGGTTTTCGTCCTTCTGTAATACATTTTTCTCCTGGACATTTTTACTAGTTTGCATTAATTTGCTAATGCATTAATGGCTTGTGTAGGTTTTCTCTGCACAAATACATTTTCTGTTATGTTGCTTTGTGACTCACCTAGTTCATTTAAATCAGATTCAAAAATTATTTTGAGTCATTTTCACTATAATCAAAACATCTAAAACTCCGGTAAAACCTTCACTTGAACTACAACTGAATTTTAGCATCAACAGTCAACAACATGCTACATTTTAGTTGTTTCCAGTTGCTTTTAAATAACAAATATGTTCTGGGTTCACTACATGGTGTCCAAGAGTGTCCAAGTCCAAGCTGGGAATGCCATAAAATGGATGCATCCGTGTATCTTTTATTGAAATGCTCGTGCTAATGAAACAAGAATTCCAAAGGATGCTGTAAGAGTGTCGTCGACTCGGCCCAGCCAAAAGCACATTATCATACACAGCTATTAAATGCGCTCTTTTCTTTTAGGTATTTGAAAAGCGTAAAATGCTTCCCCATATTTCCCCCCCACTATTTATCACTCATAACTGTGCGCTGAATTACATTTAGATTGATTTTAAATAAAGTCATTTTTTAGTGTTAAAGCTTTCTCTGCCTTCTGTCAGACATGCTGTTTGACATTGTGACTCTTGTTCGTAAGGAGAAAAGAATTTCCCTCCATTGCTTTGTGATAACTTCCTTCCAGGGCCAGCAGACTTGACCCGCACACTCCTACTAGAATCACCTCTATTATTAGTCCATGACAGCAGCCCCGTGGAGGGCGGGGGCCTCCCTGAAAGGTACAGGGTCGCGGATGTCCCAATCCATCTCTGTCTGCCAAGCGATTGATTGTGATTTAGTGCACGGGGCAGGAGATGGTGGGGTTCCTTTCTGATGAGCGATAGGTGGGAACCCTTTGACTCCCAGCACATGGCAAGCAGAGGCAGGGCTATGATGAGGGGTCACAGGCAGCTGGTGGGGGTAACTATGGTGGGTAGAAGCAAGGTGGGGGTTGTGTGGATCACAAGATAGAAGATGTCAGAGATCCAGGACAAAGCCCCTCTTCCCCAGCAGACAACCAACCGCCCGAGTCCATCACTTTACCCATCTATCACCCATCCGGCTTTGTGGGCAGCATAGCAGTTGCCTGCTAATTGTTCATCATCAGGGGGATCCATCATCAGCAACGATCAGTGTGAATAGAGAGGGGCAGGGAGGCCACATCAAAAAATATAAGGCCCTATGAGGGGCGTCGTGCCAGCTGCTTGAAAAAAGTGGGTTTATCCCACTGAAAGGATGAGTGACATTACCACCCCGGATTTACCTCCAAGACATATGAACACCAAGAGTGTAAGATAGAGCTGATTGGATGCTTAGAAATGAACAGCTTCTTCATTTTTTGGATTCTGAATCAGGATTTTTCCAATATTGTGCTCTCAGAAACTCTGGGGACATACTGTGTCTGCCTTGATTAGGAGACTAAAATATGGCCAGAGTGAAGAGGATATATTTGATATCCTGTCAGATGCTCCAATTTCCCAGTTCTCCTCTAAATATCACCGACCCCAGACAGATATGCATAATACACAATATCTGACTGGAAATCAGAGGGAAATGGCTTTCACTTTTTTCTTTTTTAATTTCATTTTTAAATCTCAGTACTCAGGAGCAAAGTTCAGACAGAAAATATTCATCCCGCTGTTTTTTTTCTCCCACTTCAGGCCTGGTGTGAGACACAAGCTGCTCTAGGATGGATGTTAAGCCCAGCCGCAGCCTCGCTTCACTGGGCCGCTCCGGCAGCTTAACTCCATAATCAACCTGAGACCAGCTTTGCTAGGAAATACACTGCACGTGTTAGGCTGCATTTTTATATAATGAGGGGGGTTATCTGCTGTTTACTTTTTATTATCCACCCAAACATCCATTAGCCGTTCTCGCTTACCCTTTTAGAGGGTCGCGCAGGGCTGGAACTCCAAACACAAACGCCGTAGCCAGCCAAACCCAGAACCTTTTTGCTGCGAGACGCACTTCATACCATCGTGATTTATATATTTTTGTTTTTGTCCATTTAGATTTTATCCAAAAACATTGTTGTCTCAAATACATGTGACCTTAATATTATGAGGCCAGCAGTGAATAAGGCCAGCATATTGTCAATCACAGGAAGTTGTGTCAGCCAGGTGAATGTGTAGCCAGTAACCTGAGCTGCTGTTGACAGAACAGGGACAGGTGCACCAGCCAAACTAATCCATACATGCATGCCAGACACAGGTCATCCATTAAGGCAGATTGATTCAAAGCATTAAAAGACTGTTCCTCAACAATCCCTGACCCGGCCTTACCTTTGCTGTTGCCACGATACCAAATTGCAGTAATTCAAGATGGCCTGAACTGGAAAGGGAAAGGAATGTTCACTGTTTGCCCAGCTAATGCTGGAAACATTTTGTCACACAGCGGCCGAGGGAACATTTCTGGAAGTTTTGTCTGAGCTTTAGAAAATTAAAATGAACTGGTTGGTTTAGCATCTGATGTATTAGATATAGAGACTCTTTATTTAACCCGAATTTCTTGCTGCAGAAATATCGAGTACCTCGGGCTCGTGGGAGGACTTAGACCCTGCGTGGCCATTTCACATAACAGCCTTGTATAAAGACATATAAACCAGATTTCACTTTGATTCAGTGTTATTATCAAGCCCACTCCTATGAGGCCCCAAATGCCAAATAAAGGTTTACTGGCAGAGGCTAGACATCTGCTGCTTTCTGATTGGTTGACAATGCAGCAGTAGTCTCACCTGTTTTCCACAGCCCAGTGCATGGTAAACACCCTGAGTCAGACCTGCAGGGAGAAGGAGCCCATCTGGTCAGCAGCATTAACAACTAGCTCTTTAACAATGGCTTCCAGGAAAAGGAGAAGGGCACAACAGGCCATATCAGCCAATAAAAACAGGCTATGCATGACATTTAGCACCTGATGTGGGGCTTAGCAGTATACAGGTTACCTACTGTCCACACCAGCCTCTGGCAATAAAACAAAAGTCAATCTCACAGAGCGAGGGGGATGCTGTGCATAAAGCTGCCTGTTTCAGCTGTTGATCTTATAAAATCTGTATAAAGATGCACACGGAGCATCAAGGAAGAGGATCATTTTCATATAAACATCAAGCAGCATAAAAAGCTATTTTTTTCTGCTATGCACAATAGTTTTCAAAAAGCTTTGCAATAATCAAACGGACCGTGAGAGTTAATGGATAGGCTCGTTTAGAAAGATGAAAAACGTGAAAAAGTGCGAGACAGATAAGAGGAGAAAACCACGTCTACTTCTAGATGTGGAAGTGGACGCATATCTACAGAAAACCACTGAGGAGGTTATTTGACTAAACAGTGCCATCTACTGTTCTGCTGTTAAACTCTGAAACTGCAAATGTCACATTGCTGAATTTGTGATCACACCAGCTTCCTCACTGCTCTACAAACAGTTTTTCATTATTGTCAAACCTCCTGTGGAGCTGAACTAACGCACATTGCTACAAGAGGCCGGACAGGCTAGGAAACGGAGGCACCTCGGGTTTTTAAATATCTGATCGTGTCTGTTTTTTGCAACTAGGACGCAGAGGATGGATGCAAACTCTAAATAAGATCTAGGATTTATCAAGAGGGATGTGAAGACAGAAATGCTCGGGGTGGAGTTTGAACAGCAAGCAATGGGCTCTCTACAGCTGCTGGCACTAATGAGGATAATTACCCCCGTAATAACATTAGCCTATCTGAGGGAATGGAGGGGAAGGACAAGTGGTTGTGTTTGTGTGTGGGAGGGTATTCAAGCTTGTGTGTGTGCGTGCGTGCTCGTGCCTTTCCTTCTATCTCACTTGCGGTCTCTCCCTCATTCCCTGAATCTCAATATCTCTTTGTTAGCCCACAATAATTGTATTTGGGCCTCATATCCGCCATATCAGATTCGAGTTTGTACAAGGTAATTAGCAGAGGAAGGGAAGCCTCCACACCAGGAGGACAAATGCCCCCATGACATCATTCTGGCTCCACTCAGGAGGGGAAGCTTTTCCCCCTCGCTCCCTCTTACTCATCTTTCTTGTCATTCGGCTGTCAAGAAAGCGCAATTAATGGGGGCAGACTTGTAGTAACAGGCAAAAAGTTGATGACATTGAAAAGGAGGAGAGCCGGGATTAAGAAGATAAAGAAATGAAGAGATGGAGGAGGAAATGGGGTGGAAAGTGATTTGAGATGAGATGGAGGGCTGTGTTTTTGCAGCAGGCCTGTAATCTCCAATCAGCTTCTACTAACAGACAGCAGGGGAAAGTTCTTCGGCGTTAATGCAGCTTGCCATTCAGAAGGAGCCGGTGTATCCAGCTGGGAGTCGGGGGATGAGGGGAGGATTAACGGGCACTCAGGTGGAGAGAGATGAAGAGAATCAGACGGAGACCCCGCGGATGGTCACACCCTCTCTCCCTCCATCTCTCACGCTCCTTTTTATTTTTGATGAACAAATGTACTCCGCCGTTTTAAGAGTGGAGTGGCGAAAGAAGGAGGAAATGATGGAAGCTTTACTTTAGGGGTGACTTCTCTATCTGTTGATGATTCTAATTTGGATCTGTCCTCCAGAAGACAAATCAAAAGCTTCTCCTGTATAGTGAAGGACCTGGATCTAGTATCTGCCTGCCGTGAAAGAACATCCCAGATTTTCCTTACAGATCAGTAAAATATGATCAGACAAATTTAAAAAGCTCCACAACGTAGAAGTGATTTACTCTTGTGCTCTAATGTATCATTGTAAAAAAGTCAACTATATGCAGAAGCATTGCTGAATTAGTCATTCATCATATCAAATGAAGCACGGCTGACAAACATCATGTCTTTTAATTTTATTTATTTCTTTTTTTGGCTGATCCCATGTGCTGGTTGAAACATTTTTTCCTGAAGCCTCCTCATCAGCTGCTCCTCTAAACAGACTTAAATTAATGGCAGGTAATCTGCAGATGCCAGCTGTGCAGCATCACTGCCTTCCTCCAAATGATCAAAGAGTTCTTCCTCTTCTTCCTCGTGGCTACACGGCCTTTCATCGACTTCATCTTTGCAAAGAAGATTTAAAAAAAAAAAATAGAAATAAAATATGTATGGTGTAGTTAAAATAGGTTTGCCATCCAGCTGAGAACAGTTAACAGACCTTGTTGTCTGAGAACTCACTTCTCTGAAAGTATTGTGGGAGATGTGACAGCAGACTCCTGCAGCAGAGCGAGTCTGTCTGTCTCGAACAAGACTGAACAGAAATGGGACTAAAAAGATAAAGAAATGAAGAGATGGAGGAGAAAATAGGATGGAAAGTGTTTTGATAGACCCTAAGACAATTTTGTGTCTTGGCAGTTTAAGTCAGTGCAGGTGAATGATGGTGCAACACATGTGAGTAAGGTCTGCACATTTTGTTGCTACTGTGTCATCTCAGCTTTCAGTCCAGTTTTGTTTCAAACAGAGGCTCTTTACTGAGGGATGATGGAACATATGACTCAACGCCAGCTTTTCTCTCTTTAGTAAAAATAGATCTGTTTCTCCATCTGCAGTAATTTATATTTTGTGGTATAGCTATTTTCTGGGACCTTTTCACACTTCCATATCCATATCTGAAAAACCTAAGGTAGGGAGAGCACTCATCCCTGCCTGTACACGTACAGTTAGGCCCACATGTTTTAGGATAATGACACATTCTTTGTAATTTTGCCTCTGTAAACCAGTAAAATTAGGGGGGGAAAAGTTTCACTGTCCAAAAATCTATGGATCAAAATGTACACAGACCCCTCGCAGAACAGGGGATTCATAAATAACAGACTGTGAGATCAGAAATAACATGAATGACATTAAGTCAGTGTAAAGGCGGGATGTAAAAAAACAGCTTGCAGAGTGTGCAACAACTGCATGCAGGTTGAAGCAGCTTAAATACTTTATATTTTTGCAGATATATTGAGATAGCACAAGTTTTCCTGTTTAAATTGATACTTCTCTGGTTAACTATTATACTTTGACAAGATGATAGTCAAACAACAGGTAACAGTTAACAATGTAAAAGCGTATTTTATTGTAACCTACCTTTTAAGCCACATGGATCATTTGGTATTCCAGAAATAAAGGGTCTGGTATCTTTTACAAAGTCATTTTGGTGATTATTATCCAGTGTTTGAAAGCTCACAGAGGAATTTGTTTTCAGCAGAACTCTTGATGATAAATATGTGCAAAATCAGTTTTAATATTCTTTAGTATTCTTGATTAGATGATTTCTGGATGAAGGGGTGTTAAAGTGGCACAGGACACAGTTTAATCTAACAGAAATTCTTAGTGGAACACTCAGTTGTGTATAAAAACTGAAGGTCTGCTCAAACCTGAACAGAAATGTTGGGATCATCTCCTGTCAGGAAGTCCGTCCCTGTCCTCCTCCAGTTCAAGTCTGGAAGAGGGTAGGTGGCGCTCTCACAGCCAAAGGTGATGTCACTCCCTGGATAGCTGGAGAGATTTATGGGACCTCAAAGGATACAGCAAACTGCAGTAAAAGGAAAGGAACACCCCAGTGTTTAATCGCCTAAAACTGCTCCGTGTCAAGATAATAATGCATTTACAGTTTTAAAATATGAACTTTCCTAAACTATGATGTATGAAAAACAGAAGTGCATTAACTGGAATAACAGGGTCCCCTCCTGCTGAGGTTTATGGTTGTGTTACTGCTGCTGGCAGCCTCTCTCAGCTGGCAAATACTGGGGTGGGTCCACCCATCTGAGCCACACACAGGGACTTTCTCCTGGCACACACATGAAGGCTCTGGCTTGGTCCTGTGTCCCCTCTTTGGTAGTTTAATCTGGCAACCAAGGCAATCTCCACAGTGGTCGTATAACTTCTAAGCTCCATCTGGGTCACGTTACACGTTTGCACACAGCATCTGTAAGTGTCCTGCACCCAGTCTGCAGAGCAGCTGTCCGGCACTGGAGGGCAGAGGTGCTCGTCGCACTCCCTGCAACCCTCCACCTCCTCCCACAGCCGCAGACAAATATGGTGCTGGGTCGGCAGCCCGGGGGAGCGTGCAGCCTTACATCCATGCATACATAGACACAAGCAAAGCTGAGGCCTGCTGCTAACACACATCAGTGCACAAAGTCAAAAATGAAGTCTAAAGTAACCAACTGAGGCCAGACAATGTAACTGCAAAATGGCTGCAAAATGAACCACATTCATAAGAGAGACTGCATTCCTGTTTTTCTGCTCTCTTACAGTCAAACATGTTCCTCCTCCTCTGAGTTTTAAATGTTTCCTTCTGTCTCCTCTCCTCTGTCCTCTTCTGAATGGTTGATTTAGTTTTTTTTATTAATACCATTGAACATTGCTGAATTATATTGCCATGCTCATGCCCCTCCTTTGAGATTTCTTCATCAGCTTCGATTCCTTCCTAACAAAGAGATGGAATTTACAGGGAATGAAGCGAGCAAACTTCATCTCTCAGGTATCTGTTTCCTTTTTTTCTTGCTTTACTCACAATTCTGCTGCCTTTCATCGTGTGCCAGTGAGACAGGACTGGAAACTGGGATTTACAAGAGCTACGGGAGATTCTGCGCAGTCTGCAGGTTTCAGGTTGAAGAACTTTTGTCAGCTATGAAATTCATGTCTCTTAGAATTATGACTGAAACTTTAACAGATATAACTTACATTCAAGGTGCTGTATCTGACCAGTGAGGAAAATCATCATGTTTAGATTCACTAAAACTTGAGGTCATTTTGCATCTGCGTGTTTGTTTTTTGTTGTTGTTTGTTTATTTTT
Source organism: Perissodus microlepis (assembly GCF_051167445.1). Lineage (NCBI taxonomy): Eukaryota > Metazoa > Chordata > Actinopteri > Cichliformes > Cichlidae > Perissodus > Perissodus microlepis. Next base: position 9,687,038 of record NC_140479.1, read on the forward strand.
ACAGAGCCTGCTATTATTTTTGGGATTTGAAATGTTAGCCTGCAGTTTGTGTCTTAACCCTGTAACACTACCATATTTGACGCATGGGTTCTCTAAATCAGTGTGGTTTTATTTTAATTTCTCAGAGAGTTTAATAAATACTCCAGTTTACAAGAAAATTGATTTCTGGCAACTATTTCACAGTACAGGCATTAAGGGGTTAATATAATTGATTTCAGCTTCCTAAAACATGTTTTAAAGTGTTCACTGAGATGTGCTGTGTAGCTTAACTGAGTTTCATAGGCTGCTGTGTCATAAAGACACTGGTGACTTAATTATTTGGGTTGGAGAAGGGTTCGGTCACCAGCAGACTGGGTGGAGGGCAATTTGTTCAACCACGTCTTAATGTCATTTGCTTAAATCAAATCCATAAACATGCTATAATAATACGTTGTAATACTATATCATATGAGGCATTTAAATGCTATGAGGCCTGGTTTAAAAGCCTTCTGTGTTTGTGTTTACTCCTGCGAAGCTGCACTGCCGGTAAGTCTGGTGTTTAGGTAACGTGGCACTTTTCCTTTCGCCATCTAGTGTGGCTCTGCGCGTACACAGAGGTGGAGGCTCTGCACAAACGCTTCCTTGTGTAAATGGAAAAGAGGCGTGGCTTACCTCACACGTCACGTCGCTCACGTAGCACGGCAAGAGGGTTGGAGATCCGTGAAGTTAATGAAGATGCGTCATTAAAATCCGTTTGATGCTTCAAAGTAAGAAATCAATTTGTTTAATGTTCCCAATAAATGTTAATATTACATTTATAGAAGAGCACAGAGGCTGCACATTTAGGGGTCACCCCAACAGATCATCTGCCTCACCTTTTCTCCAGCGTCCTCCTCTGTCACCCCAACACTCTCCATCAATGAACCTGTTTTCCTCCTCTAGCTGCATCTAATATATATATCCAGTGTTCCTCTACTGCACATGTCTCAGCCCCATCCCTCTAACTTTAACTCCAAACCTGAGCTGTCCTTCAGGTCACTAGCACCCTCGCCTCACATAAGAAGGTTCTGGGTTTGAATCCAGTCTGGGGGTCTCTGTCTTGAGTTCGCACGTTTTTCCTGTGCTTACCTGGATCCTATCTGGCTTCCTCCGACAGACCAAAGACAATTACTAAAGTAAGTAAATAGGTAAATTTTGGTGAATTAGATTAGCAGATGAGAATGGATGGATGGACTGCTACTAATAAACTGATGGCCAGTGGTGTTAAAGTATTTATCAGTGTAACATTAATGGATGTCAGAATTTAAGGAGTAAAGGAAAAAGCAACAGACCTAAAACTAAACTAAACTGAGATGGACTGTAAAGAAGTCCATCAGTTATATTTATCCCATATGGTTTTACAGAAGTTGGTTTCGCTTTCTTGAAACTAAAGTGAATTTACCGTTTGTGCTTTTATTTTGAAAGTAGGCGTATAGGAAGTTGTCTGTTAAACTTTCGCTTGACTCCGCCCCACGTTTTACAGGAAGTAAAGAAATGTCTACAGGAAAAACTAGAAGACTTCACTGAATGAACTGACGGATAAACCTTCAACATTCACCTCTTCTGCTTCTGCTTCCGACAACGTTTATCAAGAGTCTCCACCGGAAACGCCTTTTCATCTCTCAAAGAGAAACGGTGAGTATTTTACAGAAACTCTAAATGAAAGTGAACTGTTGTGTCATTTTAGCACTTATTACTTAGGTTATGTTTTTATTCTTCAAGTAATATTATCAGTTTCGGTTATTTAGCCTGAAGAAGCAGCTTTTACTTTTTTCTCTTTTTTAAAAAAAAGCCTTTAAAGTTGCTCTGATCCAATATTTCATCCATTTGAATTAACTATAATATGTGGAGTTCTGTAGAGAGATAAAGTATAAGCCTTGAGATATTCTGATTGCTTCCGTGGAACAAACAGGATGTCTTAAAGCTGAGTAATAACTGGAACTGAGTAATAAAGTTTCATCATACAAAGTGCAGGGAAGTTGTGGCCTGTTGGAAAGAGAATATCACTCTCTCGAAAGATAAGATGGCTCTTAACAATAGCCAGTAGTCACTGACGTGTTATTCTTCGAGCAATATAATTGTTTCATGTGGTTGGTGAAGGCTTGAACCTGCTGACGTGGGACAATACAGGTGTGTCACTTAGCTTTAAACAGGTGTGTCAGGATAAAGGATCTCCTCATCCTCCAGTCAGGGTGGCATAGTTTTGCTTCCACTACAGCATTCAGACTGAGAGAGGATTTTGATTGACTTGATGTGATTGTATCTTTTATCCATCAGACCCAAAGAATGGCAGAGAAGGTGCTGGTCACAGGTGGAGGAGGCTACATCGGGAGTCACTGTGTGGTGGAGCTCATTGAAGCAGGCTACCAGCCAATCGTGGTGGATAACTTCAGTAACGCTGTGCGAGGTGAGCTCACCAATTAAGAGCTTTTACTGAGAAAATTACTGAAAAAATTGTAGGGTCTACCTTACAGTAGCGCCTTATAATTAAAATTGAATTGAAAAATAATCAGCGTGATACTTAGACCTTGTGTGTGTGTGTGTGTGTGTGTGTGTGTGTGTATCCATCGTGTTTTGGATTGAGGAGAAGGGAATGTGCCAGAGAGCATACGCAGGATAGAAAAGCTCCTGAAAACCAGCATTGAGTTTCATGAACTGGACCTCCTCGACCGCCCCGGCTTGGAAAAGCTGTTCAAAAAGGTCAGAAAGTTGTTACACTTGGTTTGTTTTTCCTAATTATTCATCTGCATCTGCTACTGTTTTAGAGAATGCCAACAGTGTACACGCTTTGATTTGTAAAGTCAGTGTGTTTGGGGTTGTTTGGCTAAAAAAAACCAGCCCAATTTCTGCTTTACTGTTACACACATAAAACAATCAGCAATAAGATAAATGCGCCACCATTTAACTTTTTTAGCCTTTGTTTGTTTCCTTAAAAATGTCCCTGCTGACCTGCATAAACTGTCATGAAAAGCAGTTCATTTGTAGTATTTGCATGCCTTAAATCTGAAACCGGCCTGTGTCACACATGTGCTTCTCTGTTTGTGTGCTGCAGCATTCCTTCAGTGCTGTGATTCACTTCGCGGGGCTGAAAGCTGTGGGCGAGTCGGTGGAGAAGCCGTTACTCTACTACAAAGTGAACCTCACCGCCTTCATGAACCTGCTTGAGGTCAGTCAGTAGCTCCTGGGTAAACTGATCTCAGATCTGCACTTTCAATCTTTGCTCTGCACTCATTATTAATCCCTGCTCTGACCTTATTCTGTGTTTGCCGAGCGCACACCCGTGTGTTCATTTGAAAATGAGCTGATAAATTCTAAAACCGCATCCTTCTCATATGTTATGCATGTGGAGCTCATCATAACAGCCAGAATCAGCCTTTTTCCCTCAGCCCTGAGCTGAATGCGTGTGTGCTGTGGACTGCTGACTCGCTGGCCACTGATTGTGTGTATGTGCCATGTTTATGTGTATCTGCATGTGCCCCAGGTGATGCAGGCTCACAGAGTGCGCAATCTGGTCTTCAGCAGCTCCGCCACAGTATATGGAGACCCCCAGCGCCTCCCCATAGATGAGCAGCACGCCGTGGGAGGCTGCACTAACCCCTACGGGAAGACCAAGTACTTCATCGAGGAGATGGTCAAGGACCACTGTAAAGCTGAGAAGGTAAACTCAGAAGAAACACATTCACAGACGCGCACACTTCCATCTCCTGAGTTGTCTCATTATTCCTTCTCTGTGGGCAGGACTGGAATGCTGTGCTGCTGCGCTATTTCAATCCAATCGGAGCTCATTGCTCCGGTCAGATAGGAGAGGACCCTCAGGGTATCCCTAACAACCTGCTGCCATATGTTGCCCAGGTATCTAAAGTCTCTGCCAGATGCCACGCTGTGCTCATCATAGTGATTGTGTTTCAGTCTTTCATCTGTCTCCATGAATCACTTGACTCCGATTTGCTTGCATTGCTTAATTTAGGTCGCCGTTGGGAGACGAGAGTGTCTGAGCGTATATGGGAATGACTACGACACGATCGATGGCACAGGTAACGGAAATCACTGCAAATCACTGCACTTGCTTTGAAATAGCACTTTAAATAGCAGCCAGGTACTCGGTACCATGAAAACGAGGCTCCTTTCTCTTTGCAGGTGTGAGAGATTACATTCATGTTGTGGATCTGGCAAAGGGACACATAGCTGCTCTGAAGAAGCTGAAGGAGGACTGCGGGTGCAAGGTATAACAACTTGGAGCAAATTTCCATCACGACCATTGTCACATAGATGCTTTAGATATTTATTAGTGTGTGTGTGTGTCTGTAGGTGTACAACCTTGGGACAGGAAAAGGCTACTCAGTGCTTGAGATGGTGAAAGCCATGGAGAAGGCTTCCGGAAAAGAGGTGAGTCATCGTGGTTACTGTGAGAGCTGAATCATGTTTATAGTCTGTTTTCTAGAAGTGACGCAAAGCACGACCAATCTGGCACTGTGGAAATACCTCTGATCACCTTATTTTTCCATGTAATTAACATAATGTGTTTTCTGTTTAGATCCCATATAAGATCGCCCCTCGCAGAGGCGGAGACGTAGCTTCCTGCTACGCCGACCCTCGCGTAGCTGAGAAGGAGCTGGGCTGGAAGGCTCAATTTGACCTGGAAAGAATGTGTAAGGACAGCCACGCTGGAAAATCTGATTCTTCTCCATGACTGCTCTTCTACAGTCAAATAAATGCGTTGTAGTATCTCCCGTATGATCTCTGTGTCTTTTCTTTGCACTCCTTTCCATACAGGTGAGGACCTGTGGCGCTGGCAGTCCATGAACCCCACCGGATTTTCTAACGGCACTTGCTGACGCAACCCGAGCAGACTGTTGCTTAAAAATCCTGTTTTAAAATCACCAAAGGGAACCACCAGCTTCCTCATTGGCGCAATGACACATAAGACCTCAAGAGAAGCTGCATTGTTTTTATTTTTGTTAAACTCTAATGATTCAGCTGACTACAAGAAGAGTATCTAAATGTCTGTTTACTCTTTGCTGTTAGCTCAGACTTAACAACTGATATTTTCTCTATAAATGTATTGATCTGTGAGCCATAACAATGAAAGAATAAATTAATTTTCTTACTGAATAGCTGAAACGCGCACTTTGCCTTGACTGTCTGGAGTGATTGTGACCCCGGTTTTTGTTGTTATATACATATAAATATTTTTTCTGAAATACGGGGGCAGATTAAAGACTCGGACCTGTGTGGTAAGGTTAGAGGAGCATCATGAGCCCTGCACAAATACTGTATGAATATCGCTCCTTTCGCAACGAGGGCGTCTGTTTAAACGGGGCACTGGGACTTTAAATGGCTCCTTGAACCCTCGGGCACCCAGTTAATAAACACCCACGTCAGCACTGTGCTCCAGTCGGTCTAACCGGGTTTCGGTCTTTAGGGCTGAGCAGGAAGTGCCTGACTGTGGACCCTGGACGAGCAAAGAAAAGAGCGGAGGGGGGGAAAGGCAAACGGGAATTAAACATGGATATGGTGGCGGACTTGGGGGCGAGCAGGCTGTACAGGGCGCCGGGTGAATCGAGCCACCAGTGAGTATCGATGGATTTTGTCAGGGGGGGGTATGAAGGCGTGGGGCGTAAGCGGGTCCTGCCGACACCTCGCGCCTGCGAAGCAGTCGCTCGCTTTGGGCAGCAGTCAAATCCTCCCCGCTGCTCGCCGGACCTCCGGAGAGAAGTGGGGGTGGTCTTGAGGATGAAAACGGGCGTGTTAGTGCGTCGTTGCCCCAGACTGTTACACAATGCGAATAGATGTGTTTTTCCAGCTCGCAGCGCGCTCACTTGCCGGAGGTTTGTGTCTGTTTTTCTATTGTGTGCTGGCTGAAGCCTGAAGTGGGCGTCGCTCCAGGACAGACAGACTGGGCTGCCCGCTTTCCTCTCGCAGGACTGCAGCACTGTCGTGTCGCTTTGTAGGTCGAAGGATGTCTGATTTTACGCGGAAGAGCTCGGTGGGAACGTTAGACTTGATTTCGCGTGCCGTGAAAGGCACCGTGGAGTCCTGCGGGCGGGCGTTGCACCGTGGGTTGTCGGGCGCTGCGGAGGTTGTCACACAGCCGCGCTGATGGCTCATTAAACACGAAAGCGTGCAATCCCGAGCCTGCACGAGCACGGATTGAACAGGTTACCGTGAAATAAGAACTGTTCTGAAAATCAGGGTGCTGGACATTTTTTCCCTCTTTGCGTGTCCGGCTGCAGTGTTTTATTTTCTCTTCCTACAAGTCTGACGCGTTTACTCCATCGGGGGTTTCCGGAGCGCGTGAGACCTCAGAAATGATTAAAGGTTTTGTCACCCGATGCTCTCTGACTGACTTGAGTCGGGTGTAACCCATTAGGAGAAGATTTTGCCTGAAGGATCCTTCAACAAATCAAAATGCAGAAAAAAGTCAGGTGGGCGGGCCCTCTGCTGAGCCCGTGTAAAGACAAAGATGCAATAATTGACAGCTGCAAGCATGTGGTGATGCTGCTGTGTTTGTTATGCTCAGATCAGTGTGCCATGATTACCATTGTAGGCTGTTACCAGACCATTAAAATCCAGTAGCCGTGTTTCCTTTATTTATCTTGTTAATTTGGCATTGGGAGAAGTTCAGTAATAAATGTCCACCGGGTCTGCGGGACCTCTGTCATTTCTTATTTTCTTGCTAAAGAAGTGAGTGTGTCCTGCATACAGAGCTAGTGAGCAAGCTGTCATGTTGTCTCCTGCAGGCAGCCTCAGAGGTGGTTCAACACGGCCGACATCACAGTGTCTCACCAAAGCAACATGCTGAAGCAGCTCAACCAGCAGCGCCGCCAGGAGCTTTTCTGTGACTGCAGTGTGTTGGTGGAGGGCCAGCTCTTCAGGGCTCACCGCAATGTTTTGTACGCCAGCAGCGGCTACTTCCGCATGCTGCTGTCCCAGGGGCCCGATGACTCTGTCAACGCCACCTTCGACGTCTTCAGCCCCGAGACCTTCACCGTCATCCTGGATTTCATCTACTCCGGCCAGCTGGACCTCTCCAGTCACAATGTGATTGAAGTTATGTCTGCAGCCAGCTACCTGCAGATGAACAACGTCATCAGCTACTGCAAGAACTTCATCAAGTCCTCCTTGGACATCAGTGTGAAAGATGAAGACAGCGATCGCTGCCTCAGCTTGTCTGAGACCTGTAGCTTTACCAGCGGAGCAGGAGAAGACTCCACAGAGCAGCATCAGGGCCCCTGCTCTGTCAGCCCTCCACCTGCGCTCTGGACTCGGGACAACTCCAGATCACAGTCTAGCTTTATGGGAAAGGACTCGGACCAGGATCCTTCGGCCTCAGCCCTGAAGACTGACCCTAACAGCCCTGTTAATGAGCTCAGTGCAGATGCGGAAGACCTCCAGGACCCTCAGGACCCTTTGTACACCTTGCCTGGATCAGAGCGTCGGCGTGGAAAAGGGAGCACAAAGAGGCGAGCGTCCAACAGCGCTCGGTCCAACCAGCACGAAGACTTGGACATCCAGGAGGCACGGACACGAAAGGCTGAAAAGGCAGAGGAGCTTTACGCTACTCTACCACCGATTGTGGGTGTTATTGGACACTTTAATAAAGGTGTGTGCTGCCAGAAGATGATGATGACTGGAACACTTGGACAGAGATGATAGGAAAAAGTCAAATGTCACAATTTCTCTGTTCCTCTTTGCAGATTCGAATCCTACCATGCGCTTCAAATGCCCCTTTTGCACACACACAGTGAAGAGGAAAGCAGACCTGAAGCGTCACCTGCGCTGTCACACCGGGGAGAGGCCGTATCCATGCCAGGCCTGCAATAAGCGCTTTACTCGCCTGGAGCATCTACGCAGCCATTTTGAGACAGTAGGTGTTTTCACAGCAGATGGTAAATTTACACTTTCTTCTGTGTCTGTGTCGGCTTACAGCTCCAGGAAAACAAGCTGCTAAACAAATTTACTCTAATATTGAATAAATCTTTATCCAATCTTTTCTTTTTCTTTTTAATCTCCCAGATTCATCAAGCCAGGAAGCTGGTATGCAGGAAGTGTAAGTGTCAAGTAACTGAGGAGACCGGGCATGTGGTGTGTGAGGGCACGAGACGCTACCGCATGTGCACGGCATGCATCCAGGAAGTGGGCTGTGACGACGTCCCCATGAACAGCCTGGAGGGGCACAACGAGGAGCCGGCACTGTTACTGGGCGTGGACGGGGAGGAGGAGGGGGACACAAAGAGGAGCTGGATGGTGACTGACGACGATGACCTGGCAGAAGACTCGGGCGCCGACCTCATCATCCAGCAAGTGGACGTCAGCGACGAAGAGCTGCAGTGAAACTGGACCAAAGTGTGCGTGTGTTTGTGTGTGTGCAGATGCGTAACCATATTTGAAATGTTTGTGTTTTAAAGTGCCCCTGGTATGCTTATTTTCAATTTAGGGGTTTACTACAATAAGTTTACATTCATTAGTATTCAAAAATCATTTTTCTCATATTGTACTGTGCATAGTGTTACTGCTGCTCCTCTTTTCACCATCTGCCTGAAATGATCTGTTCTAGGAAAGCGAGGTATCCAGCCAGAGTTACGAGTACCCCGGAGAGTACTTTAGCAAGAGCAGTTAATTAAATTACAATTTCATTAAAGAATTGATTGAACTTAAAGAATTTTTGGCAGATAATTAATTGAAATTAATGGTTAAAAAGCAGAAAATAGTCATGCATAAATGATTCAAACATATAAGAAATGATCAAAAATGAAATGTCCTGCTAAAAGCACAGCTAAAATCTTTAGCTAAGAGAATATGCAGTTCAAATGGTTCAATAGTGGATGAATATAACAGTTATATAACAGTTATAATTAAAACACAACAGAAAAATAAAACCTGTTTTCTAGGCTGTATTATAACACAACTAAAGATGGTTAGCCGTGCAGCATGTTTGTGATTTCTACTGTCATTAGTTTTTTTTAATTAAAAATGGAAAAAAAGAAATTCACCAGGTCTTCAGTTCATCAGCCGGAGGGCACAAAAGCTTGTTTTCATTCTTTCAGCCTCGCAGAATATTTGGTTTGCTGACATGTTTTACATTTAGTTTGTAGAAAAGAGAAAAATGGCAGACTTTTAGGCAGTTGGTGCAACTGGATGTAGCTGAGGCATTCTTTGTTTAGCTGCTAGACTGGTATTTTACATGGTGACATAGAGAAGTAACGGAAGAACAGCCAGTTTCACAGGCAGTTTCACTTCAGTGTTTTGTGTGGGTGGGTGAAACTTTACTTTTAATAAAGGTGTGAAGAATAGGGAAAAACCCCAAAAGCTTAACAGGGGCACTTTAAAGCCATGCAGGAAAGTTTATGCATAAAATGTGGGATTCACTCATGTAAAAACACACGTTTATGATATGTTGTGTATTAGTTTAGTCTTTTCTTATCAGTTTGTTGAGCTTTGTCAGAAAAAAAATGAAGGTTTTCTGTTAAGCTTCATAAAGATATGCAGTATCTGAAGCATGCATATTATGTGTTTCCTTTGCTTCAATCATAATATGATATTATAATCTTTTCAATAAGCTTTTTTTCTCTCGTGCATGAAAAGCTTTGGTCCTTTTGGCTGCTTTCTGCCGGCCTTTCAGCAAAAAGGTGAAGAACAGAATGATCACCTGTATCCTGTAGGGACAGTCTTTTTAAATGTTTTGTTATGATATACAGTATGATACAAACGCATAATTTATTTGTTTGTTTGTTTTTTACTTTTGGACACATTAAAGATATTTTTATAAATTTGTTTCTGGGTCTTTAACTTTAATCACGAACAACTGAACGACTTCTCATTCAAAGGAGGCTCAGCTTTTTATTATTCTTATAGGAGTATTAAAGTCATAGAAAAATAAATAAGATAAATGACAACGATTGTGGGAAAACTGGTAACAGTGAAAAAGTGCAATAAACTAAACCTGAAAAAATTATAAAATTTTGTATATAGTTTTGTCATCTTGGAACAAATACATCAGTATATACAAAAACTTTAGACCTCTGAATGCAAATTGCATGTTACCAATAAAATCAATTCTGGAGTCATTACGGCATCTGTGATGGAAACGTTTAAATAACAAATGACAAAATATTACAACAATGTTGAATATAACCTATTTAAACAGGGGAAAATTGGATCAAGATGAAAAATTCAGTCATCTTCCAGTTAATTTCTGACAAACTGTTATCTCACTTTCTTGTACCTCGATGTAAAAATTCTATAGTTTACTTTCATAATGGTGTATTTTGTAGACTCTGACAATGATTTGCTTACATCTTCAAGAATGTTCTTGGTTCGATGTTGTGGGGAGGTTTTTCTTAACCATGGAAATAATTCTGTGATCATTCGCTTTAGTTGTCTGCTGAATTTCTTGCTATTCCTCTGATACTCCTACTTTTGTTCTTTAAACCTTATTCTGAAAGTTCCTGTCGTGGAATTTTTTAGTAATAAAGTCTGCAACACGGTCAGCTGTGGTCAGGCTATTTTAACCTTGGACCTTGGAGTCATTTTTGACCAGGACATGTCCTTCAACGTACATATTAAACAAATATGTAAGACTGCTTTCTTCCATTTGCGCAACATCTCTAAAGTTAGAAATATCCTGTCTCAGAGTGACGCTGAAAAACTAGTTCATGCATTTATTACTTCCAGGCTGGACGACTGTAATTCATTATTATCAGGAAGTCCTAAAAACTCCCTGAAAAGCCTTCAGCTAATCCAAAATGCTGCAGCAAGAGTCCTGACAGGGAGTAGAAAGAGAGAGCAGATTTCTCCTGTTTTGGCTTCCCTTCATTGGCTTCCTGTTAAATCCAGAATTGAATTCAAAATCCTGCTCCTCACATACAAGGTCTTAAATAATCAGGCCCCATCTTATCTTTTTTTTTTTTTTTTTCCTTTTTTTTTTTTTATTAAAGTGTCTGCATCCATTTTTACAAAAGACAAATTGAACAATATGCCGTTTTCTTTTTGAAGAACATAAAACAATATGAAACATACACTCCCACCTCATAATTATAGGAGTACCAGTGGGTGTACAAAAAGAAAAAACAAAGGGTCCAATCTAATAATACGAATAGTAAACCCTGGAGTACAAGATAACAGTTCCTGAGTGTACAAGAGAGATGTGGAGAGTTTCAGAGCCCACACCCCCACACAGACACGGAAAAAACAAAACACACAAACCAAGAAAAAAACAAAAACAAAAACAAACAAACAAAAAAAACACAGACATAATGAGTGGTCAGCTTAGTTGTAGAGATAAGTCAAATCTGTAAGAGAAAAGAAATATGTATAAAGTAGGTAAGTAAATGCCATCATAAGGCGCAGGCACAATAGAGTCCATATACTTAAACTTAAACATCTTACTTAAACATAAGATAAAAAAAATAGAATAAAGTCTGAGCTGGCTAATTGGGAGCGTTGCGAGACCGCAAAGTCTGAACATGGTCAAAAAAGGGTTGCCAGGTCTTAAAAAATTTGGCCATAGACCCACGCAGGGTGAATTTAATCTTTTCGAGTTTGCTAAAATGCAAAGCATCTCTGATCCAGATTTCCCAGGATGGGGGAGAAGGGGACTTCCAACATAACAATATTCTGCGTCTTGCCAATAAGGTGAGAAATGCTACCAGATCCGCTTGGGGCGTCGGCAAGACAACTGTATCAGGAAGAACCCCAAACAAAGCAGTTAAGGGCACAGGTTGGAGGGTTAGCTGGATGATCTTTGATAAAATCAGAAAAATATTAATCCAGTATTGTTTGAGGGATGGACATGACCAAAACATATGTATTAGAGAGGCAGGTGTTTGATGACAACGGTCGCAATCAGGGCTAAGGTTGGGGTATATTTGAGCTAGTCTGGCTTTAGTCCAGTGTACACGGTGCAAAATCTTACATTGAATCAGCCCATGTTTGGCACATAGTGAGGAGCCATGGACCCGGTAAAGAATTTTATCCCAAGAGTCATCCTGAATCACACACCCCAAATCCTGCTCCCATGCCATTTTAATAGCCGAGGTTGAGGAGTTGCCAAAGGAACATATTCTCCCATACAGACAAGAGATCAGGCCCTGTGATGAAGGGGGAGGCGATAGAAGGTTATCAAAGTCATGACAAAGAGGTCTAGATGGGAACTGAGAGGATTTCTCCTTAACAAAACTCCAGATTTGTAAGTAGCGAAAAAAGTGACTTTTTGGAAGGCCAAATTTCAATGAGAGCTGTTCAAAGGAGGCAAATGTATTCTGAATATACAGATCAGAAAAAGACCTGATACCCAAGGAGGCCCACAAATAAAAAGCACCATCAACTAACGAAGGCTGAAAAGAGGGATTTTTCAAAATGGGTGACTGAAGGGGAAAAAAGGTCAACTTAAAATAACGACGAAATTGATACCATATTTTCAAGGTAACTTTGACAATAGAGTTATTATAAGAACCTGCACTCGGAGGCTGCTTTTGGGCATAAATCAGGGCTGGTAAAGAGGATGAGGCACAAGAAGAAGTCTCCAAACTCAGCCAGGCCGGGGCATTATTCATGCCTTCCCCCTGTAGCCAGTACCTGAGAATACGAATATTACATGCCCAATAATAAAACATAAGGTTTGGTAAAGCCATCCCCCCCATCTTTTTCGGTCTTTGAAGATATGTCTTGCGTATTCTAGGGTTTTTTTTGTTCCAAATGAACCCAGAAAGAATCTTGTCTAATTTAACAAAAAAGGAAATTGGGATAAATACAGGGACACACTGAAAAAGAAAATCTTGGGAGGATATTCATTTTAACTGTATTTATGCGCCCTGCTACAGACAGATGGAGTAGAGACCATCTGTCCAAATCCTGCCTAACTTTCTCCACAAGTGGGTCGAAATTAAGCTTGAAAAGAGCATGGAATTGACTTGTAATTTTAACCCCTAAATATGTGAAGTTGTCCGATACAACTCGAAAAGGCAGTGCTGTGCACTGATATTTCTGTGCAGCAGCATTCAGGGGGAACAGTTCACTCTTAGCGAGATTCAGCTTATAGCCAGAAATAAGGCTAAACTGTTCAAGTATTGAGAGCACCAAAGGAAATGAGGATGCTGGTTCTGAGATATAAAGAAGCAAATCATCTGCGTATAAGGAGACCCTTTGTTCTATACCATTTCTAGTAACCCGGGTGATACCTGGGTTTGATCTCAGCGATATGGCCAGGGGCTCAATTGCAATTGCAAAGAGCAACGGCGACATGGGACAGCCCTGCCTAGTCCCCCTAAACAGAGGAAAAAAGTCAGAACATGTGCCATTTGTTTTGACAGCGGCAAGCGGGGAAGTATAAAGAAGTTTCAACCAGGAGATGATTATTTTACCAAAGCCGAATTTATCCAGAACATAAAAAAGGTATCCCCACTTGACCCTGTCAAAAGCCTTCTCAGCATCTAAACTGATCCCAAACTCAGGGCTGTTGGAGTCTGAGGGATTGTAAAGAACATTAAACAAACGTCTAAGGTTAGAGAAGGCATATCTCCCTTTAATAAAGCCATTGATCCGGGTTAATTACAGATGGCAAGACTGCTTCCACACGCATCGCTAAAAGTTTAGCAAGGATTTTATAGTCCACATTTAACAAAGAAATGGGACGGTATGAGCCACATTGTAATGGATCCTTATCCTTTTTTAAGATCAAGGATATAGATGCCTGCAGTAAAGAGGGTGGGAGGGATCCAACTTCCAGTGAATGCTTATACATATTTATCATGAATGAGCGGGGCCAGTTTAGGCATAAATTTACGATAGAACTCAACAGGAAACCCGTCCTGTCCGGGACACTTAGAACACTGCAATTTGCTGATAGCTTGCAGGATCTCTTCTACAGTTACTGGTCCCTCCAGCTGAAGGCTGTGTGTCTGATCAATTGATGGGAGCTTAAGATGATTGAAAAAGGAGTCCAAAGCCTCAGTGCTAAATGCACACTCAGACACATAGAGAGATGAATAAAAGTCTCGAAATTGGTCATTAATTATTTTAGGATCCGTAGAAACACCGCTTGATGTCTGAATCCGAGGAATGGAATGTGCAGCTGCTGCACTACGAAGCTGATGGGAGAGCAGTTTACTGGCCTTATCCCCATACTCATACTGGGAGTACTGACACTTCAACAACATCTCTTCAGCCCGAGCAGAGGACAGGTGATCAAACTCAGTCTGCAAAGACAGCCTGTCATTATAGACCTCTGGTGCCGGGCAGACAGCATACAACTCATCTAATTGCGATATGCGTATTATGAGCTCAGACAACTTTGCTGGCCCCATCTTATCTTAATGACATTGTAGTACCATATCACCCTATTAGAGCACTTCGCTCTCGCTCTGCAGGCCTACTTGTTGTTCCTAGAGTATTTAAAAGTAGAATGGGAGGGAGAACCTTCAGTTTTCAGGCCCCTCTTCTGTGGAACCAGCTTCCAGTTTGGATTTGGGAGACAGACACTATCTCTACTTTTAAGATTAGGCTTCAAACTTTCCTTTTTGCTAAAGCATATAGTTAGGGCTGGACCAGGTGACCCTGAATCCTCCCTTAGTTATGCTGCAATAGACGTAGGCTGCCGGGGGATTCCCATGATGCATTGAGTTTTTCCTTTCCAGTCACCTTTCTCACTCACTATGTATTAATAGACCTCTCTGCATTGAATCATATCTGTTATTAACCTCTGTCTCTCTTCCACAGCATGTCTTTTATCCTGTCTTCCTTCTCTCACCCCAACCGATCGCAGCAGATGGCCCCGCCCCTCCCTC